>NC_051181.1:138442619-138500119 GCF_013339695.2 Rhipicephalus sanguineus | reverse complement strand
GCACGTGCGGCAACGTACGATAACTAGGCTGTTTGTCTTTCTGGCGAGAGTCAGGCCCGTAGCCGGAGGGGGGGGAGGGTACATAGGGGCATGCTACACCCCCCCCTGATTATTGATGGAGGGGGACGTTTTACCGTAAATAAATGATGAAAATAGGTGTTTTTGTCGAAAAGGCAAAGCCTTCAGCAAGTACACGCATTTCACGTGGACGTACGTGCGCTAGCTGGCAGTTAAACCAACGTCGTATACGCACATCTCACACAAGAAAAACGTCTCGCAACTGCTGTGGACACGCACGCATGCGCACGAACTCACCACTGTTTAACTAACACGCCGCTATACTGCAGCTACACGGCCGCCATCTGAATGCATAGGAAATCTTACTTCTTTATAGGCGTCAAGCTATACGTTTTTGTTGTTTTAATTATCACATCGTGATAGTACCATTACCACACATGCCACTACGCTCAGCGCTGTTCTGCAAATGGTTGCTTAGGGCAAGTTTTGGCACACCGCATAAGGCGTTCGGTTGTATTCTTGCTACCCTTTGCCACACAGTTAACCATTATGCATGAAATCCTTGTACCTGCGAATGAGTGAATTAATGAGTCCTTTTCCTTCATACCGGTTTCTTTCGGGGAATTTTCGCGGTCACACTACCTCTCACAGCGAAGGCATTAACTTGCATTTGTGCCTCACCAAGCCACAACAGCAGTCCGCGCACTCCCATCTCAGCACGCTCGCGCAGGTCGCCAAGAGAGAGGAGATAAATTACGCAAAGTTAACTCGTGGCAGCGTACACATGCTGTACGTAAACGGAACAGGCGCGCTCGCGCGCTTCCTTCGCAGGTCATTGAGAATACCGCACACGCATGCGCACACACCGAGGAGAAAGCATGATGGAGCGTCGCCAGGAGCGCCGCGCGCCCCCCAACCACATCGCGCACCGTGCACCACCGCAGGAAGCACAACCGCAGTGCGCACGGCGTGGCGGAGGTGGCGGGCCAGATCGAAAAGGGCCCCGCGCGCGAAACGTGTTCGGGCCGACGTCGCATTAATTAGAACGTCGACGTAGCCGCTCCCCATTAACGTGCAATTAACGGCGAACCTCTGACCCTCCCTCCTCAACCTTCCCGCTTGCGCACGAAGCCTCCTCGCCCTGTGGGCATACCGTCGAGGTGAAGCCGTTCCGCACGAAGAACGAGAGTGGGCGAGAATGCAAAAAAAAAAGAGAGAGAGAATCAGGAGATGGGGAGGGGTAAATGGCAGGGGGCAGATGAGCACGCATCGCATTCGACCAAATGGATTCGTGAAAAGCGCTTCGCGAGGGCGGAGACAATGGGAGAATGAAGCGGAACGAATGGGCACAAGTGCGCGCACTACATGGCGCACAGCGAAGCGTATGGTTACCGTTGCGTAGTTTTTCAGAGATGTAGATGCGAAGATTTCAAACTCAATTGGTTTGAAGCGCATATACTACGTAACGGTGAAACGCACGCGAGAGCGAACGGGACGACACGAGCTGTACGCACATTCGCGCGTAAGCGAAAGTGTAATAATAATAACTGATAATAATAACTGTTGGAGTTTTACGTCCCAAAAGCATGATATGATTATGAGGGACGCCGTAGTAGAGAATCCAGAAATTTCGACGACCAGCTGGGGTTCCTCAACGCGCACCTAAATCTAAGCACATGGGCCTCTAGCATTCTGCCTCCATCTAAATGGGTCCTCCATCTGCCTCCATCTTCTGGTCAGTGGTCAATCACCATAACCATGCAGTGTACCCACCCGCGGTGGGTAAAAGCGAAGGTGCCAGACAGTGGCGCGAGACGAACCACAATAGTATGCGAGAAACAGCTATTCGACTTCGATTACACGATCTGTATGCGAGAGAAACATGGCGGTACGAATGTCAAGAACGAGATGGAAGAGAACGAAGCCAGGGAGGAGAGGTCATACGAAAAACCACGTCGGTCATCATTCGACTTCGCAAGGGCCCGGATGAACTCTACAATGCAAGGTGCGTTTACGGGGCCAGGGTCCCCACGGCGGAGTCCACAAACACACCGCGCTTTGTTTTGTCGAAACCTTGTTGCCAACGCACAATGCGCACGAAGTGTACGACGCCCAACCTCGCAACCACTGGCATGCCGGTGCCGATTATTATAATGAATGTACGAGCAGGTTAACTCGGCGTACGGGAGCGAAACGATGACGGGGGAAAAGAAGAGGGGGCTGTAATAGAAACCAGCGCTGATAGTCAGGTAAGGGTTTAAAAAAAGAAAAAAAGCATCCGCAGTACGATACACGTGCATGCTGGAGCAGTCGCGCGCCCGTGCCGAGGGAGACTGCCGGTATCATGTACAACGCACAGCCGGCGACTGTGCGTCGTAGCACTGTACAGCATAGGGCCGCAGGCGCGGAGCAGAGTCACGCACGACGGTTTTTCCTCTCACTCGCGGCACCAACGCACACAGACCCAAGCGTCGTCCTTCTCCCGGTTCCTTCTCCGGACACCGGCACGCAGCGAAATAACGACCGGCGGCACGGCGTGCGAGCGGACCACCCATCATGCATGCGCGACACGTTCTTCGGCCAGGCCCGCGTGCGAGGGCCTCTCGCGCCGGCAGACCCAGCGAACGGCCCGTGGGAGGCACCGAGGCCCCGCCCTCATCGCTTCTTCTCGATCGCTACACAGTGAATTCCACCCCACTACCCTCCTAACACACACACACACACACACACACACACACACACACACACACACACACACACACACACACACACACACACACACACACACACACACACACACACACACACACACACACACACACACACACACACACACACACACACACACACTGCGTCGAGATACGGGGCGATTAAAAAGGCGGCACGTAAACGGTGTACACTGCTGCAGGCTGGGCTGTATTCTGTACTACACACACGGCCAGCTACAGAAGCTTATACACGCAAGGACGCGGCGAACTCCGCTGCCGGTCGTGCGAACCTAACCTCGCTCGCTTGGAGCCTCGGCACATTTCGCATTCCTGCGCGGCGAAAAAAGAGGTCCAATCCGGCTTTTGTGCAGAAAGCTAAGGTTATTTAACTTGAGTAAAAAGCCGACAAACTACGAGAACTCAGTAAGTAGCAGATTAGTTTAGTTTTTTTGGGCATGCTTTGGAATGGTTAGCATTATATACGAGAGTAAGCGGACTATTAAAAAAAAAAAAAACTGGGGCAAAATTCGTTTCGCGATCTTAGTTCGGCAGTCCGGAAAGGGCATGCTATCTGACTTATAACTCACCCTACCGCATTTTGGCACGTACTGAGGAATAGCAGCAACAACAAAAAGAAAGCAATGCATCTGTGAACCGAACTGCATCTCGCAAACAAGGTACAATAGCACACCCTGGTGTTTCATCAGTTGCACTTGGCATTTTGAAATGCCAAGTGCAACTGCCAAGTGCCAAATGCAGCTTGCACTGCGAATATTCCCAATACGTTAAACTAAAGGTGGCATTCGCAACAAAGTAATACAGTGCTGTACGATACGGACGCCAAGGGACTATTTTTTTTATTTTTATCCATGATAGAGCGAGTGGGATTCCGTGATCGCCGTAGACAACGAGTGACAATGACTTATACCGCGTTTCTCAGATGAGTAGCTCACAATTCCTTAGCATCAGACATCAAAAGCTCCATTCTCCACCCGCTCTTTTCTGATCTTGCACGACTATAAACGTGTATCCGTTTTCTCTGCAGTGGGTGTTCAGTAACGCCCACGCTTGTTTCAGCCGTTGAATCAAGCTGCCAGATCACGACGTGCCTGACGTATCGAAAGAAGAGCTCGAACAGGTTGCCGGTGTATACATAGGCACGCCAACGCACTTGCCGTCGATAAGGAATATATAGGGTGCATGCATATACGGGCGAGTGTTTGCTACACAGACTCAATCGCGCACCGATGGCTATAGCAGCACATCAAAAAGCCATTTTCTCGCGTCTCGAAGCAAGTATACTTCCCCCTATACAAGGTATACGCGCCTTTCACGTCCATCGCCCACACATGGCATATAGACGATCGGAGGCTTCCTTTTTCGAAAAAGGGGGTCATTCGAGATTACTTCCCGGTCAAACGCGTAAACGCACAAGCCGATGCATAAAGTGCCGGACTAACGTCGTTAAAAAAAAAGGGGGGGGGGGGGACGGTCCGCGTTACCCGTAAAGAAAGCGGGCGTGCAACGTACGGCTGCGAGGGGTGCCCGCGTAGACGGCAACCTCTCGTCGATAACGTACGCGCCGACGTCAAACCCACGCTCGCGCACGTCGCCTCCAGAAGCAGCAGTCGAGGATAAACGCCGGATAGCTGGCGGAGCTGCAGGGGACCGAAGCAGAGCGCGCCGGGGCGCCTATTAATTAGGCGAGCGAATTACGGCCACTGGAGCTCGGCGTCGCGCGTCCCACCACTCCGCAGAATGTAAAGCGGGCGAGGGAACCGCGCACACTGTGCACACCTGCTGAGAGCCCGAGTTGCATGGCGGGATAGACGGAAAACCCGTCCCACTCTGCGAGCCGAAAGGGGTAGCTTATGTGGCGAGTGAACCATCACCTCCTTTCTGAACTGTTGCACGGGCGTACAAACGCTGACGTCACAGCATCGGCAGTGTATTTTGGGGTGTTACGCATATTAACAACAGCCCAGAGGAGATTGTAGCGCCCAGCGAACCTGCGTCGACAAGGCACTGGCTCACACCGTGGGTACAGCGCGTTTGCGACGCCAGCCAAAAGTAGAAGAACCGCGGCGCTTACAAATCTGGCTTGGGGCCCGAAACCAAGCACCGAACCCCCCTTTCCATTTCAAACCAGCGGCCGTCAAACAGCGAGGCACGTGTATAATATGAGCGGGGTGCGAGCACAGCTGGCTGAGCAAACAGAGGCGCGCGCGCGCCCGTTGACGTCCCCTACCATTGTCAAATGCACATCGACGGCCATGCAGCGGCAGTATAGCAGCAGAGTCGTCGTCGACAGCAGCCGCAACGACCACGCTTTTTCCGACCAGAGCTGGACAGGACATGACTCAGTGAGCCGAGCTTACCCTTGGCGTGGCGCGCGGAGGGAGTTCGCTAAACGGTGACATCGAATGGAGCGGACGCCTTTCTTAAAGCACTTGATATACAGAGCTGAGCCCTGGGTTTGACGAAGTCGAAGGGAACAGGGAATTTCGTAGCTTGGAGGGTGGTTCAGCCACCCATATGAACGGCAACTATAAACAATACGTATGATCATCGAGAGCGAACGCGCTTACTTATCGCGATAATGCACGCACGCGAACAGCGAACGACCCCAAAGAACACGTGTTGTGTTCCTTCGTAGAAGTGGTAACATTCTGCAGCGGCCTTCGCCTGAATTGTTAGTTGCTAAGGGTAATATTTCACCCAGTTTTCGTGGCGACTGTTGAAGCTATCGTCTTCCTCATCAAGTTTCCTCGAAAGAAGCACTATCCCAATAGGGAGTTTTAGCTTGTAACGTATACTTCTTTACGTTACCGTGTTACCGGATACCGGATGGAATCTGCGCATGCGCGAACGTTTACGGAACGTAAAGGTTTACGGAACGTAAACTACTCGCCGGATAGGCTTTACGTTTACGGCCCTATCTCGCAAATCCACCGTCGTTCGTGGCTACTCGCGATATCCGCTTCGCGGAGACTCCAGCCGCCGAGTCAAAATAAGCTGAAGTGCGAGCGCCACTTACGATCACCTTATTTCAGCCGCATTACCGAGGCTAGAGCGACGTAGAATACCGAATCCGCAAACGTGAAAAAACTAAAGACGCTGACAGGCTGGATAGGTGGCGCCATCTAGCGGGACCAAGGTGTACCAGGCGAGCACAAAACTGTTATTGCAGAAACATCGGGCATTCTACTACCAATGTAAATGCCTTGAAGCGGCATTAAGTTGCTAAGGTAATATTTCACCCAGTTTTCGTGGCGACTGTTGAAGCTATCATCTTCCTCATCAAGTTTCCTCGAAAGAAGCACTATCCCAATAACAGATAAGATAACGCGTTGACTTCTAAGATTTCCTCGCATAAAAGAACCTGTTCTTGAGCACTTTGTCAGAATAATAAGGTAAGAGCGCGTGAGTGAGCGAGAAAGAAGGGGAGAGAGATAGAGAGAGAGTGGTGCAATGTAACCCCGTTTCCACGGCGAGGTATCAAAGCGACCGGCCTATGGCGACGATGAACGCCGCAAGCTCGATCGTCAGTGCATATCGAGGCAGCGCCACTCCGCGTGCACGCTTAGAGCGCTACACGAAAACTTCCCGAGGCCTGGGCTGCAATACTGCCGCACACGCGTGCGCGGGGATCAGCCTCGTAGGTGACAGGAGCACGTGCGGCGCGCCACTCTCATTTGCATAGGCGCGCAGCGCCACATAGACCAGGGAGGCCTCGGGGAGGGCTTTCTGCTGCACCGCCGCCGCTGCATCAACACACGGCGCGCGCACGCGCGATGACGAGTGTGAAGGCCCTGTGCAGCAGCGCCCAACGTTGCATTTAATGAAAATTGCCCAGGGGCGAGATATATCGCAACCGCAGCAGCCGGACAGCGGCGTTCTGACAAGCAAAGAAAACAAAAGAGAGAGAGAGAGAGAGTCCGCGCGAAATGTCGCGCCAGATACGAGCGCAGCTTCGCATTAGCGGTGAGGAAACTTCGGCGCGTTAGCGTGTATGTGCGCAAGCTGCCGGAAGCGCCGACTCATGCACGCCATTTCGCCCGCTGGTATGACTAGTACGACTGAGAAACGCAGCCAGACTAGTGCACCGCGGCGGAGGATTTTCGAGCTTCGGGGCCCGAAAGAGCAGCGAAGCCCGCAAGCGCGCTTCCCCACTCAGTCCCCGTGTCACGCAGGGAAGCCTGCCTGCGGAAGGGAGGGAGGGTTGGAGGCGTAAATCCCGGCGGTGCGTGCGACTTGCGCCGGACACGGCGCAACAGGGAGTGGTGTATGTATAGTGATTCGAAAGGAAAAGGAAAAAGGCACCTAATTTCTGCAGCCCAATAGGGAGCACGGCGCAGTGCCTGGAGTGGTGACGACTACGACGTGGATCAAGTGGGAAGGAGAGGGAGTGGGTGAGGAGGAAGACGCCGGAGTGAAAGAAGCAGCATCAGACGACGGTATGAAGAACACCCCGAGCACTTTTGTTCGCGATGCTTTGCTCAGAGTGCGACAGAAGCGTGCTTGGCCGTCGCCCGGGGCGCAGATTTGAGGACCGCGCGTCGGTTGCCCCCACCTCCGCGGCGCTGCAGAGGCGTAGACGTAATTTGGATGGCCACAGCGTCGAGAGTGCGCTACACGGGAAGGCGACGAGAGATGGAGGGTCTTCATATCGCGCGGTGGCAGCACGTGGACAACGGACGCGTCGCCCTTGGGCATGTATAGCGCAGTGAAGTGCCAAAGCCCCCCTCTGTTCGCTTTTTTCAAAAGTAACTGCCCTTGTTCGGCTTAACGTGCACTAAGTGACAGGTTAGAATATCTTTCTTCGTTACTATAAAGCGAAGAGCAACGTGAAAGTGACGCCGGTAAAATTAGACAACAATGCTGGGAGGCAGTTTGTCCGCGTACACGACATCAAGGGCCCGGCTTTTTTCTACCCCAACTCGCCCTTAAAAGCTTCCATCTATCAAGGGAGGACCGGGGGATAGGCACGAACTATTTCAAGCAATCCCGCGCCGTTTCGCACTCACAAAACGTACGCGATTTAAATCACTTTCTTTCTAAGAGACGTGCTGTGTCCTAACGTGCAGAAAAGCTTTCCACGATGCTTTCACAAGCACACTCGCAGAGAGGGAGAGAGCGGTTTACTACCCTACACACTGTGGGCAATGGAACGGTATACTTGTTGCATATTTTTTGCAGTAAGAATATTAAGGTAGCGTTTGTTTAATCGCGAGATTCCGCTGAAAACAGAGCGTTGAGCCACTACACCTGTAGAGGATATAGTACTGGTGTGACAGTGCATATAGGCCACTTTGCATGAGAGTGTTACTTGGCCTCAAGTGACCGAGGTCACGGGCCCTACCGAGCCAGACTGTTGAGATTTCCTGGCATAGCCGTCCCCTTTTCCAATCTTTACCAAGAGACCGCATGTGATGCCTTAAATGAATAACTGTTTCGCGGGCGGCTGACACCTCAACCAAGACGCGGTTCTTCGCAATTATGTACGACAAAACATCGCCCCGTCGCTTAAGACTGCAGCTTCGACGCCACCTTCGAAGTTACGGTGCAAGAGCGTAGACGTGGAAAGATAAGGAAAGAAAAGCGACACGGTTTCCAGCATCGTCAAATGTAACGGCCGCAATTCTTACCACCAGGCTGAGTATATATGTGGTAAGCCTGTCACAATGGTATAGTGCTAACTCAAACCAATTACCACGCGACGTAGCACTTAGACGTGCACTAAGACCGAGGCTAAATAAGCAGCGGTGCGTCTATTCTCGTCGGTGCCGCGCTGACTAAATCTTCCGGGTTAGTGACCGGCGCGGTGACGTCGCTATGCTATCCCGGAATCGCGGCATTACGACAGCGGCACGCGATTGTGGATGTTTTGCTGCTATCACGTGCCGGCTTCCTTTGCAGTGGTATACATGCGCCGTTTGGCATGAAGGACTCCGACGCGTCTCGCCAGCTCACCGATCTGTCGGAGCGCTATCGATACGATCGCGTGCTTCCGTGCAACGCGTCAACGCTGACTATTCACACATTAAGGATACTGTTTTCCATACGGCAGCTAATAGCGTCGGTCACTGCAGTGTACGAAATTAGGGCCCAGCTGACACAAGTTTAATGACGAAACGCCTCAGAGCCACAATCCCATTTTCATAAGGCCCATCACAGGACGGCGCAAAATTCCGCAGTCACGTCAACCCATAAAGTTTCTCTGTATCGTCTCTCCAACAGGTTGCCAGAAGCTTTCGATAATTCCGCTTCACTTGGCATCCATTCCGTCATTGTGAATAATAAGCGTAAGAAGATATCTTGCCTGGCTTTGCACAGGCCGCCTGCGCCAGTCTACAAAAAATGTATATGCACTGACAGCCTACTTCACCTCACAACTCCCCTACACACTTCACCCCGCAACTCCACTAACAACTAGCGCAACTAAAGTTCGCAAGTCCACACTATCGATAACATCTGCAAGTACGTACACAAGAGGGACGCCGTAGTAGAGGGCTACCACCTGGGGTTCTTTAATGTGCACTTAAATTTAAGTAAACGGGCCTCAAGCATTTTCGCCTCCATCGAAATGCGGCTGCCGCGGCCGAGATTCGATCCCGCGACCTTCGAGTCAGCAGTCGAGCGCCATAAACAGTAGACCACCGTGACGGGTACTGTACCATAGAACAGAATACAATAAAGACAACTTTATTCGGTCCTGCGGAACACAACGGGGTCGCGCAACCGGCTCAGTCTCACCGACAAGCCGAGCCCGCCGGCTCGCTCACGGCTGTCCAGCGGGCCCGCTGTTACGACGATAGTTTAAAAAACGATAAATAATAAAACAAGGGTACGCAGATATGCAAGAACGTGCGTCGCGTTGACCAACAACGAGGTGGCGCACTACTCCCACACCACCCGAACACGAAAAGACACACTATCGAGGTAAGCAGGCCTGGACGCGCGCACTATAGAGTGAAAGCTTCAGCTCATATTACAGAGGAGCACTGCAACTAACTTGTCAGCGCGACTGGTGTTCAGCTCACACACAGCTCGCATCCCAGCGCTGTGGACAGTTGGCGAGGAGAGAGGCGGGTAGCACGGACGTCTTTAATGAAGTGACGCACGCACTACCGCAGCGCGGAGGAGCGAGAGCGCAACGACGAAAGACTGCCACGCCGAGCGGGAGGGGACAACGCCCGCAGCCTCCCTTCGCGACCGGTGGGAGGAACCTGACAAGCCATTACGAGAACGACCTTCCTTTCTCCGGGCAAGAAGAGCGCCGTCGCTATAACAGAAGCACCGGGCCTCCACTCGCACAAAGATGAGAGCAAAGAAACACGGGAGCGCAGGAGAGTGTGTCGGCGTATATAGCGAGCGCTGCAGCCCGACGTTCATTTCACTGCAAACTGCGCCGCGACGCGTTAACAAAGTACCAACGACGCCCCTAGTCTTTTCCAGTCATTGCTAATGCTGCCAGGAAGCAGAATGCCCCGCACAGAACCACTTGATAGCCGCTCATTATGTATAGCATATGAACGCAAAAGAAAGAAGGCTTCTCCTCCACGCCCGGGTCCTCCCATAACTTCCGCCGCGGGTGCACGCTGATACATACGAAAAGCGTAGTATACGCATGCGAGACTCGTTCAAAATGAACGGTATACGAAAGGAAACGGACAAGCAAGTGCGAAGAGTTGTACTAGGTACAAGCGCGATGGTATACAACCAGGTGAACTTCGCGCTTTTTCTTTCGTTCCACCCTCGTATTCGTGCGCACTCACCGACGACGGACCCCGAAGCAGAACCTGCAGCTATTCTCTTTTGCCCCCCCCCCCCTTCCTCGAGGACGTTCTCATTTTGCTTTCTATCCAAGCAGCAGCACCTCGCCATTATGCAAATGACACCGTCCCGTACCTCCATTCACCCTTCTTCGCAACACACACAGGCCTGCAGCACACATATACATAAACACGAACGCTGGAGCCATTCCTGCGCTTTATAAGCCAGGCCGTATAACGCGCTCTTTGCGATGCCGTTCGCTGCGCGTGTACGTACACCCGCGCACAGAACGCGCCCATATTTGCCAAAGGGGAAGGCACGGGGGCGCGCTTAGTCGATTTTCGTCGCTTCGACGCCTCCGCATGAGCAGCATGCTGATCGTGTTCCTAAAGCAATATAGCCCCCTTCCTACCTTGCCGCCCCGACCGTATGACGTTGTGACGTCATTTCCCCCTTATACGCCCGAGGCGGTGCTTTTGCCGCGAGTCCGCGTGACAAAGAGCATATGCTGCAGACAATGTCTTCATTGGGCCCTTCCATATTATCCCGTTGCACTATGCAACGGGATAACATGTCAGATTTGTCACGAAAAATATGGGCCGATACGGAAGGCAATGTCATCTAACAGTGTGTCATTTCATCACGCGACTTCAGCTACACATTTACTGGCTACTACAACATCTCGTTAGCACTGGCTGACTGTCCATGTAACGGCTAACGCGATCGCTGAATTACTAATGTTGGCTATGTGCTGTTATATGACAAACGCTGCCTCATTAACTCTTGATCTAATTACTGAATCGGGTGCAAATTTCGCGTCTTTAGCCGAGATGTCACGTCAGTTTGACGATCGAAGCGGGTTTGCGCAAGCGTTGCCATGCGTCCCCCCCCCCAACTCCTCCCCTCGACGCATAGTGCGTTCAGGGCTCTACACAAGCCTCAAATAGAATAAGAATGATAATACTCGAGCGAACCATGGCACTTCTGGAAGCTATAGAGGACACATCTATTGCAGTCATTTGGCACATAACGCGAATTGGGAGACAACACACGAACAGCCAGTATGGATGATATTCTGCAGGCAAGCGTACGCCGTGGGGTTGAAATTAAGACCAATTGCAACACGGTAAACTTTAACTCAATGCTAGCCTGCGAAAGACTTGGCCAAATGGCACCCAAAAAATGACATCCCTATGGAGCCGACATGCCTCGGGCGTAATGGGCCATACTAAGAACTTTAAGAAACATAAAAAGAAAGCTCTCTCAGTGGCGCTTATGTTCACTGATAGACATACATACACACACACACACAACCATATACCTAAGGAAGCCCTACTGAGCTACGAGAGAGAGAAAGAGAGAAGCATCGGTCGAAGGGACAAACCAAAACTGCTATACGTTTGTTCCGCAGAGCACAAATTACATGCCCCGCAGCTATCAATGCGATTCTGGGCAGTAGCTTTTTCGGCCTTGTTTTCTTATTCCCATGTCTGCTGTGAAAGCCTGAGAGAACAAATTTCCCACCGCACGATATAGACAAACTTCCACCAAACCGACGCATTCAATAACCGTTAGCCCCGTATGACTGGTCTATTTAAGCCCATACAGGCCAATCACTACAACATCGAAGCTGGCAAAGAGGACTTATATAAGTCGACGGTAATTGCGCGGTAAAGGCGTGCAACAGAAACGCACTCACGCAATACTGGCGCGCCGCAGGGTGCAGCAGAGTCAACCGAGCGCGGAAAAACGCCAATCTATGCCGGGAAAGAAAGAAAAAAAAAACAAAAACTAACAAATCCTCACACCCAAGTGGACACAACAACACGGCCAGCTGACAATGCCCCGTTTTTCCGCGAACAATGGGTAAATTGGCGCCCCGCAAACCGCACTCACAGCGCAACTAGCGCGCCGGCAGTATAGTACGGCGTTATTGGACTCTCAGAGGGAGAGGAGGGGGGAGGGAGCGGCTTCATCACGTCGCAAACTCGGACACTCAAGGACTCTGCGGGACAACAAGACAAACGCGAAAGGGGGAGCGAGACAAAAAAGGGGGCGGTGCCCTGTTCAGCCTTCAGAGGGCCTGTCTAAGAAGCGGACGTTGAGAGTATATACCGAGGCCTCAACGGAAGGAGCAAACTTCCAGCGGCGCGGCGTGCGATCGGGAACACAGCTGAGAGAAGGAGGGCAAGGGTGAATCAAGAGGAGGAGGAGGTCCCATTGTTTTCCGGCTCTCAAGGTAGTATACGAGACACCCGAGGGAAAGAAACACAAAATAGCGCGGAAAAAAAACAAAAGCTTGGGCCGGGGGACAACAGGCGCTTGCCGAGACGGGCACGAGAGGGCCGTACACACAAGCTTGAGCGATGGCAATCGGGCACGCTTCCGCAATCTTTCACTGCGAAAGGCGTGAAGAAGAAGAGGCCACCGGTCAGAAAGAAGTACGGGGGCCGCTCGAACTTGGCCGACCCGCGAGTTCGTGACCACGCACTACATACGTGCCGCGTGGCAGACGCGATGAACCCTTCGCCGTCATAAAACCCGTCAGCGAGATGAGGGTACCCGCGAGGGTATCTACATGTGAAAATGAAAAGCGCAGAAAACGGAAACATCCGCCGGCTTCAATGTGTAAGCGCAAGTATAGTGTACAGTGAGATCTAACTCTCGCAATCATCACCTGCGCTAGTGGTTAGGCTCGACTGCTGACACGAAGGTCGCGGGATCCGAATCCCGGCCGCGGCGGCCGCATTTCGGCGGAGGCAAACTGTTGAGTCCCGAGTGTGCTTAGATTTAGACGCACGTTAAAGAACCCCAGCTGGTCGAAATTTCTGGAGCCCTCCACTACGGCGTCTCTCCTATTTATGGCGGAGCTTTGGGACGTAAAACCAGGGCTTCAAGTCAGGGGGGGCTCGGGGGGGCCCGGCACCCCCTTCCATTTCTCAAGGAGGGGCTGTATGTATGTGTGTATGTGTGTATACAGGTCGCCACCCTCTGAGGGCCCCCCCTCCAATGAAGGGAGACATTAAGCCCTGCGTAAAACCCCAACAATTATCCAGAAGCGTTGACTGCTGGGACGTCGGTCCCCAAGATGAAAGACCATCGCCACCTGCCATGTATAATACATGCTTGATTATTTCCTTATCTGTCGCTTTTACACTGGCTTGTCGTCGTTATTGTTGTTGTTGCTGCTGTGCTGCTGCAGTTGTTATTGTTATCGTCGAAACGACGCTGCTGCTACCTCTGGAACGTGCTATCGGCTAAGCGTACCTGCACGCACGCGGCGATTTTCCGTCGCTGAGGGCGCGAACTCAACGCCCCATTTATCAAGCGTGCGTGACGATATGACCAGCCGCATTACAGGCGAAGAGGAGAGTGGTCGAAAGAAAAAACGCAGAGAAAAACAAACGCAGCCCAAGCTTTCTAGTCACCGGGTAGGAGAGGCTAGAAGGCTTTCTACTAGCAAGAAACCTCTCTCTCTCTACTCTCTCTCGCCCATGAAACATTGTTCTGCCTCTTGCCCCTGCGGTGATGACCTGGCCCATTACGAAAGTAGAGAAAGCCAAAGGAACGGGAAAAAAAAAAAAAACGAAAATTAAAATTTGACAAGGTGTTGCCAACAGCCTCTCAAAACAAAGTATTGAGTCACGTGAAATTACGCACGGTCACAAGAGAAAGCTCAGAAGATACAAAATGAAAATAATAAAATTGCGGGAAACAATACTGGAGAACAAAATGCATGCACGGGTCGACTCTCCGACGTAAGCTGGTGTGAAATTGCCGGACCCCGTTCACTCCACACGAACCGCTGCGTGAACAAAGTGGTCGGGACACACGCTCAGCGTATGTCCTATAAAAGCCGAGTCCGAAAGTCTCGCCATTTACGCTGCATTGATGCGATAAACGCGTGTCAACAAACAATGAACTTGCATAGACCACGCATTACGTAAGCTGTCGCACATTTCGCGTCTAGATTAGTGATCTTCACCGAGTCTATACGACTACTTTGATTTCTCGTTATTGTTGTATATCACCACGTATCATAACGAAATGGACGATATAGAGCCCTAGATCTGGTTCTGCAATCGTTTACGGTGGTGATTACATTCGTGAAAAGTGGAAACAATGAAGCCCACTTTATGTTAACTTCAGCATTTCGAGCTAACCAACACAGCGCGTCAGAAACGTCGCAATTCCGCCTCTGTGGGTCATTCCCATATTAAAGGATCATCAACGTAAACATCATCGTCACCCTCATCATAATTTCTGTTCATGAAGTTGAGGCTTATTACAGTTTTTTGTAAGCTTTGAGAGACCCAACAACTTTGTTAAATGGTTACGGGGCACCATTTAAGTTTATTTGGTAATTCTTCAAAGGGAAGAAAACATGCATGGCCCTACCTTCTGCAACCGTTACGGGGACAAACGGCCCTCGCCCTTTTTTACTTACACGAAGAGTCCGACATAATGCTTCCAATATAAAACCAGTGCAGGCAGCAAGTTTCAGGAATATCGCCTATAGATGACGGCCCGACGATCGACAGTGGCAATGTGATTCTTCTATACCCGCGAACGTGGCAGTGAGAAGACCACCGGCGGCGATGAAAACAGGAAGGGGAAGTGGTCTCGCGCGCCCGCACAACGAATGGAACCTTTTCAACACGGCGCCGATGGGGTGGCCCGCAGTGAAATTAAGTGGAGCGGTGGCAGGCCGGCGGCGCTTACACAGAGACGTGTGTTTTCACTGTAACACCCCCCCCCCCCCCCCGTTCTATTCTCTCCCTCCGGAAAAAAAGAAAGAGTATAGCAGATGGCTCGATCAGTCGATTGAGATTGAATGAAGACGCTGAGGCTGCTATGACCGATAGTCAACGTTGCCAGCTCTCGCCGATATTATACATAATTTAGCCAATACTAGCCGACGCCAGTCAGTGCCAGCGAGTGCTGAAGATACTGTGTGCAAATAAAAAGCCACAGGGTCCCTTATGCATTCGCCGAAGACGTCTCGAAGGGGAAAGCCACCCGGTAAGCCGTAATACGTCATCATTTTTCTAAGTGGCGAAGTACCTACGCCTGTACGGGAATCAGTACGCTTGCGTATATATAGCTGCACACTGTCTGCTGAGGCTGATTGTGATGATAATGAATATACAACAGCCATTTTGTAGTGGGTGGGCAGCCTTCAACCACCTACTCGTTACACAATTCACATGGCGTGACGCCTGGCGCGATTCTACGCTTCTGCGACGCAATACGACACCAGCTAACGTTCCGAAGCCGTTACAATTGCGCTGGCGTGGCTCTGCCTTGGAATGCTTAGGCTGAACACTGTTTAACACAGTTGGGCCGCACTTGTTTCAAGCTTTATATGCAACGAGAGCCCATTCGACGATAAGCATATGGTCATTTGAAATCTTCAGGGAAAAGAAAAATTTGGCGAAGCTTGCATTAAGTCGCGCAAGGCTTGAAACAGCGAAACTGGATTCTGAAGTCTAACTTGTTGCTTACAGGTTGTTGCTGGGCTCTAGCTAGCTTAGTCACGACACAAACTCCAGAACCGAGCGTTCGCATCTCTCATAGAGATCTACGGGCACGTCGTCGTTGGCGTAGGGCTTCCATCGCGCTTCGGGCTCTTCTCGCAGCCGCCGTTGCCTTTCCCGTTTCCTTGTATGTCAGTTTCGCACCAGTTGTGCCAAGCCTGAAGGAAGAGCGCAGCCGGGTAGCCTTTTTCTCTTTGTTTGCTTCTTGTATCTCTATTTTGTATCTGTTTCTATTTTTTTCTCTTTCTCGCTCTTTTTATCTTTAGCTTTCTTCCCTTTCTTTCTCTGTTTTTTTTTTTATTTCTCTCTCGATCTTTCTTCTTTCCCTACCTCTTTCAATCTCTGCTTCTTTCTCTGTTTCTTTCTTTCTTCTTCTGTATCTTTCTCTTTCTATTTTTTATATCCTTATTCCCATTATTTCTCTCTATTTTCATCTATGAACCAGTGCGCTCTGCACGTCCCTTGGAGTTAAAAGGGTGCATTTTTTTCTTCTTTTTTTTTTGAGGCTTTGAACCAAAAGGCTTAATTCCAGACTTAGTACCTCCAAGAAGCACAACGACGCTGTACGGTACTACACTAGCGAAGAAGCACTTTAAATGGAACGCAGACTCTATAATATACAAAAATTTGTCCAGTTAGCGTAAAGGGTACACCATTTCGAACCATAACGGCGACTAATGCTTCGCGTTGGAAATAAGCAGTACCGCATATTAACACGTTCGAGAAATAATGGCGTTAAAAGCCCAACAGCGGAAAAAAAAAAGAAGAGCCGCGCTGCCGAACTGACGCTACAGAGCGAAGAATGCCATGCAGAGTCAAAAGAGCCGGTCAAGACCACAAGTTGCACGGTGCGGCGCGGTTCATGGGGCGTCCGCGCGCGCACTCGAAGGCCGCGTGGAAGACAGCGCTCTGGCGAAGCGGCCCGTTCACTTCATCGGCCGCAGAGCCTCCGCCGCGGCCGACATAGCGCTCCCGCCGGCATCGAGAGAGGGCGTAGTAGTCGAAGAAGAGCTGCGCCGGCGCCAGGCCTTCAACGCGAGGTAATCGGAAGGCGCGACCCGGTCCCGCCAACGCCTGCAGACCTTCGGTAAAGGCGTCCAACGTCGGCGGCACGGCAAGAGCTTCGGCCACACGCGACAGCGGTGCCTTATCCGCCCTCGCAGGCACTCCTCGACCGTCGTCGTCGTCGTCGTCGTCGGGGCTCGCGGGGCGCGCGAGGCACCGACGAAGTGCACCCAGCGCCGACTTGGACGCGTCCGACCACCAGCCGCGAGTGACGAGCTCCCGGTTGCCGCGGTTCGAGACTCCTGCCAGCAGCATCACGAGCAGGCAGCGGGCGAAGCGCGCGCCCATATGAGGCGTCTGGAGCGCGAGCAGGCTCCGGTCCAACGTGGCGCTGGCGTTCAGGAAGAGCGGCGGGACGAAGACGTCGTTGGCCTGCAGGTCCGAGCTGCAGTCGCGGTCGAAGGCGCCCCCTCGCCACACGTAGCGGGACAGCCGCATGAGGCGCAGCTGCGTCACGTGCGCGGTGACGCGCGCGAACCACAGGAGCGGCTCGTCGTCACCAGCGGTCGGGAGGGCGCGAGCGTGGGCCAGGAGGTAAGACTCGTTGGAGAGCACCGGAGGTCCCAACACGTGAAAGCTCGTCTCCTTCGCTATGCTGACGAGTTGCACGCGGGTGGAGTAGTCCGCCAGCGCCAGTTTCTCGAGGTGCTGGACGAGGTGACGGCGCAGCATCTCGAGCACGGAAGTCAAGGCGCGCACTGTCGCTTCTCCGCCGAACAGCAGCCGCACGGCGTAAAAGAACAGGAACGGCATGGTGTTCGCCACTTGTCGAGCGCAGAGCCGCTCCCGCGGAACGTAACCGCCAGCCGGCTCGTGGGGGAACAGCACCCGGGCGTGAACGGCCCGCAGACCGACGGCGTCCGGCAGGAAGGCCGAGCTGCGCACCGCAACAAGGAGGCCGACGTAGTTGAGCAGCGGCCGGTTCTTGTGTTCGTCCGCCAGGTCGAACAGGTCACGCAGAAAGCCCTCCGCGCGCAAGAGCACCTCGGTCGACGCGTGAACCGACGAGACGTTGGCGAAGAGCGTCGACAAAAACTCCAGCAGCTGCGGGAACGGACCCAGTTGGACGACGCGATACAGCCGCACGTCGGACAGGGCGTCGCGCGAGTACGTCAGCCTCGCTATCTGCACGGCGGTGGCGACGGCCTCGCGAGCGAGATGGCGGGGGCGCTCGCGAAACGCCGTCATAACCGCGTCGGCGGCGTCTTCCAGCCAGTGAACGTCCTGCGCTGACAAGTCGGAAGAACGGAGCACGAGCAGAGGTCTGTCCAAAGCAGAGATGGCATGGTTGACGCGTAGAGGGTGAGGCGCCACCTCCAGGGACATAAACGCCTCCGCGCCGGTGTACTGTAGCGCTCCTGCCGCTGCTTTCCAAGGAGAGACCGTGGCTGGCTGTTCGTATGGCCAGTGCGGCAGGCCGCATAGGCGCAGCAGTTCCGCCAACGGCGCCCAGCCAGCTGCGTTGATGGCGTTGACGTCGTTGCACGTGTCGTGCAAGCGACGCAGGGGCGAGAGTTCCGGAGACCGCACGGCGGCCAGAAGTCGCGGCACCCTCTGTTCCAGGTCCCGCTCCATGTCCTCGACGACGGAGGCAGAAGCGCCGCCTACGACTAGAAGCCGATGCTGCCCGCTCCTGCACCCACACGGCGCAGGCAAATTCGTAGAAGTCGACGCAGGGGTCACTGTCCCAGGAGAGTAACACAGCTATGTTGGTTCCTTCTTCGAGGCAGCGTGACAGATTGCAGACCATGGGCAGAGGTGCCACCGCAAGTGGAGTTGTTGTCTGGACGTTAGCTGTTTCATTGGCGGCACGTCCGGTGAGATTTCCCGTCGGCGCATTCGCGTCCAAGTTCGGAATGACCACGCGCGACAGGTTACCGGCGGATCTGGCGAGAAGCACCAGGCCTAGAACTGCCACAGACACCGCGAGCATGGAGAGGCAAAGCTCCCTGGCGTGCGACCTGCTTGTCATGGAGACATCCATGCCCGTCACACCTGGGCTACCCGCAGCAGAAACATGCGCCGTGTCCGGTGAATAGCGTGCCATCACATCAGTTACCGCCGCGGTCGGCTTGACCATCACCGCCTGCCTTCGACGTTTCTTTTTCGGCGCCATTTTAGGCAGCTGCCTTTGTTCGGCGAGCTCCGCTGTTTTTCTCAGAACTACGACAGAAGGCGACCTCGTCGACGTACGTCGCACGCCGACGTCGAGTGAGGCCGAGGTCGTAGAGCTTGGGTTGACAACCATGGAGTCCGACAGACTTCGATTGGCGCGAAATGCTGGCGGCCGCGAGGCCACGAAGTTCGGCTGCGAGTAGGAGCGCGCCGTACGGAAAGAAGGGTCAGAAGGCACGCAGGTGTCCCGAGGGGTCAGTGGCAGGACTAGTATGCTTGGAAACGTGGGATCACCTGGAAACGGCGTGCGTTCTCCAGCGGCGAGGCGAGCGCGAGATGGTCTGGGAAACATGAGGTGGGCGGAATCGTGATATTCCGGCGAGGCAAGCGACCGCGAAAGCGACAGTCTCGAGCTTGCGTTCCACGCGGTGTCGGGAGCTTCAGAGGAGGCGCGGCGCATCATAGCAAGGGGACCAATGCCCAGCTTGAGTCCACGGATGGCATCTTCAACCGACTGAGGCCAATCACTCTCTATCTCTCCAACGCGTGGAATTAGCGGTATACGAAAGACTGAATCGTTATATTCAGTGCCCCGCGTATGCAATTCATCGGCGAATTGTCCGCCATGCGCCATGTTGAATCGTTCGGGACGATCCTCTTTCCTAGAGAGGCTTTTATTTCGGGTCTTGTTCGCTGCTGCCTTCTCTGCGTAGGCGTCCGCATTTCGGCTGTAATGTCGGTTCCTCTGCACAGGCGTCAGCGACGAGTTACGTTCATCGTACTTGCACTGCTGTTCCGAAGCGCTGCGGTAAATACAAAGCGGCCCGATTGCTGCTCCCTCAAAAAAAGCGTCACATTTACGGTCCAGTTTAGGTCGATGCTCCGTGGGGCGTCCATGACTCGCCAGGACTCGAACTAGATGTCTTCTTAACGCCAGGCAACTCCGCTTTCATAGCGTTCATGAATCTGTACCACATTCCGGGGAGCAGGGGCGTGGTATTTTGCCTCGTCGCCTCAAAGGCAGCCTCATCGCGTACTTGACTACATTCGGAGGGTCGCCTCTGATCGGTCTGCCGCAGCTCGCTAGCAGTGTAATACGCGGAGTCTGTTGCAGCGTCGCCTCGATTGGCCAGCGCCGACTTCGAGAACACTGCCTGCATCTTTCGGATCTTCAACCGTCTCTCCCCCGGTTGTCTGAACGGCGCCAGCATTCAGGCTGAAAGACTGCTTGTTAGCTTTGTCGCCGGTCGCGTCCCTATGACGGCCCTGCAGCAATGTCTTGCTCATATCCGCCATAACACCAACCGGTCGCGTAGCTGGCAGCGTCGCCCTTTGTCCACGATCGATTGGTTTCACTGCCACGCTAGGCCTAGAGGGGCGATCTTCGCGACCAGCATTCGAGGAGCGTGGTTTTGTCGGCGACAGAAGTTCGTTCAAGGTGGCAGCATTGGACAGGAGGTCATCGAGAAGGACGGTAGCCTGCGGCATGTCGCCAGACGAAGAGTGTTGGCCGGCTTTGCTGGGACTGCGGCGCCCACGCCGAGGTGCTCCACGTTGGAGACACGCGTCTTCACTCCGCGCGCTGAAGAAGGGTTCACGATTTGCCGTAGTACGAGGCAAGATTGCGGAGCTTGCGGAATAGAAAAGCGATTCGCCACTCGAATCTTGCGCCCCGTGTGCTGCCCCACGCGACACGTCAGCTGTACTGGGAACACTTCTCCGATTGCTGGAAAGACGCCGAACAGTCGGCGCAAGAAGCTTTTTCTCGTCTCTCACACTTGGAAAGCTGTCTGCTGGGTCTGCGCGAGACGAAATACGCGTACTGTTTTTCGTGATTACTGCACGGTTGTCAACGTTTGGTCCGCTTGGCAAGCGCGAGTGTCGTGGCGAACTGTCGTCGAGGGAACAAGCGCTAAAGCTCGTTAGGGGCGCGGTTATGAAGAAGCTGTCTTTCGGGTTAGGAAGTGCGCCTGCTGTGCCGGCACCGGCGCTCAGCAGCCTTTCGCTTGACTCGGCTTCGCTGATCTTTGTACTCAGCAGACAAGGACTGAAGCACGCGCCCGATATCGTGCGCCAAGGCATCGGAGCGCTGTCCGCGAGTGATTGCTCAAAGTGACTCGTTCCTTCGACATCGCTTCGAAAGGCACGCTGCGTACTCGTGGAGGCGTCCGACGCCGCTGCTGCTGCACCCACGCCGGCGAGTTGGGCGAGACAGCCTCCATCGGCAGGAGTGGCGATCTGAAGGGACGTCGGCGAAACTGCCTCTGTCGGCCTCGTCAGTGCGGTTACAGACAAACCGCCCGTCCTACCTGCACGTTTTGGCAAAGTGGTGGGCATACGTGCTGCCCCCATGTCTTGCGTCGAGTGCCTGCTGCTCTCGAGGTCCAGGCCTGCCGCGTGAGACTGCGACGGACCGGCAACGTTAGGCACGCCCTGGCTTCCCATTCGTTTTCTCGGTTGAGGAGCAGCGGGATCGACCGAGCTCGAATTGCCACGGTGCCTGTTTTCGACGTTGCGCCGCGACACGGACAGGTTGCTACGCAGGGCCACTTTCGCCTTCCTGGCACTCTTCCTCGGCATAGGCGCGAGCCAGTCTTCAGGCGGCGCCTGGACAATTGGTGGATCTGCGGACTGACGCGACCGCGATTCCTTCCGCTCACTCCGGACAGCCAGCTCTCTGGACAAACGAGGAACGTCGAACGTCGGCAGTGGGAACAGCGAAGGAGACTCCGATTTCATCCCGTACTCGTCGCGGTTCCCGGAGGAGCGGCGTGCCAGCTTGCCGCCACGCGTCGTCGCCGTGTTACTCGCTTCTTCAGCAGCTTTGCCCTCGTTCTCGCGCTTGCACTCACCCTGACGGGCGGGAGACTCCATTCGGCTCACAGCGTCAGTGCCTTGCGAAGCAGCGGAAGCCTTCGCCGTTTCGCCCGAGTGCGGCGACCGAAGAGCGGGGCTCGACTTGCGCTTCTTGCGCGACTTGGACCTCGGCTTCTTCGTCGAGGCGGCTGGTGCCGACGGCGTCGAAGACGGGCCGGCGCGGTTTCTCTCGGTCGACGGAGAAGCGACCAGCGGCTCCTCCCGGAGTCTCACGCCAGCGGACTCGCGAGCCGTCGGCTGCTTACGCGAAGCCGACGCCACCAGATGCGCGGTAGAAGCTCGGGGACTGGCAACCAGCAGTGTGCGACGAGTCTTAACGACCCCCTTCGTTGTTGGAGGAGACACGTCGCGTGGCCGTCGCCACTTGGGTTCAACCTTGATGATGCGGAAGCGCGTCTCCCTGTCCACCATCGTCTTGGCCGGCTGGTCAGTGGAGAGCGCGGCGTGCAGACTGCGCAGAAGCTCCTCGTCTCGAGCGCTGGTTCGAGACCGCGGCTTCGGTCGAACGACGCCCGTCTCGTCACCGAGCTTATTCTTACGAAGCGACATTGCTGAACGAGCTTTCGGAGCAATGGCGGAAGCGTCACGGCGGATGGGGCACGCGCGCGAACAGCCGTCACGCGCTACTTCATGGTGATGATGGTGATGGCACTATCAAAAGAATGTCAAAACTCAGGTTGCATCAGAAGAATAAGACGGTAAATCATCATAGACACGAAACGATATGTGCTATACACATGTGTGGACGAGACATTGTGCACGTTGACCGCTTTAAACTGAACTATCACTCCGCTTGGCTTTGTGTATTTTTCACAGTGCTGCTGTAAGAAAAAGGAGGAGGAGGAGGAGGAGGAGGAGGAGGAAGACAGTAAGCGGCCTAGCTAGCACATTTGAAGGTGAACAATTGAAGGTGAACAAGAACAAGAGCTAACGCGAGGCGTGGATCGAGAGATAGATAGAAAGAGCTTGGAAACAGTGTTGTCTGTCCTTCTAGTCTGGTTTAAAAATCTCATTAAAATGTGTAAGACAGATGGTGAGCTTTTCATTAACCCAACTATCCTCGATGTCTGGCCAGGTAAGCTGATGAAACTGGATACTCCAGTACAAAGTTGACATTGCAAAGATAGCAGCGTACCGGTCAATGTCAGGTTGTCGATATGAAAAGAACAAAATAAAAATAATAATAAAATCGTCTCTCAATTCTTTCTGCTTTCAGAGCTTCCAGTCAGCACATTTCGTTTTACCAAGCGTGTGCGAAGGAACCGAGTGCTTCCCGCCAGCGCAGAAACCCTCCCCTTTCATTGTATAGTAATGACGGTTGGCCGCCTTGGTGACTAATCGCCTGGAAACCAGTGATAAAACGAGAAAACACCAGGCACGACGAAAATGCCTGCGGCTGCTGTTGCGTCATCTAATGTTTTCTGCCCCCTACCAGTTTTGTGCTAATCGCGTTAACATGCTTGGGGATGATTTAATCGTTGCGTCACCTGCGATGCACGGCAAAATCGAACCACACGCGCCACCCTGTACGTAAAGTCGGTGTCAAAGGTTTGGAGACCCGTATAGGTCTGAGAAAAGCGTGGAATTCCCAGCAATCCGCGACTGTATTCGATCGAACTGCACAGTACATGTTGTTAGCGCGTTTTAGAGCAGGCCGAAAGTCTAAATTCAAGGTTGCCTACCGAAGCAGAGAGAATACTCAGCTTTTTCTTGCGTGTCCATGGTGCCTAAAGCTTTTGAGGTTCCCCGTGCGCCCTCAGCATTAGTACAGGGAACCCAGCCGTGCTCCCAAGCAGCCAGCGAAAAGGCAGCGCCAATAGAATTTCAATTTCCTGAGCACAACTACGTATACTCTCACTGCCCACTCCGACTTTTCAACACGCGCGCTTCCTGTCCAGCCAGCGGCACCCAGGGTACCCAGGGGCTCTGCTCTCAATCGCTAAGCGCCGGGTGTACACCTTGTCAGAACCCGAACAAGGGCAAGCTTCAAATGGGCTCTCCTCGGGGTCAACAGAACGGGGCCCACCCCGTTTGCCGGGGCCAAACGAGCAAACGCTGCCGTCGCAGAGGCCGGGCCTCAAAGGGTGGAGCGGGGAAGGAGAGACACGCGAGAGCGAGAGGAGGCGGGCAAGTCATGTATATACATACACGCGCGGGACGACTCTGAAAGGAGTGCCGTAATGGCCTCGGAAGAGACGACAGCGAGCAGAACAAACGAACGAGAGCGAGATGGTCGTCCGCAGCTTCGCAAACGAGGTACACCCCAGCTGAGCGAGGATGGAGAGAGAGCTAAGGGAACGCGACAACAAGTGCGCAGACAAAAAAAAAAAAAGTGCGAGCGGCACAGCGGGGTGGTGTGAGGGTTCTTCTCTTTGCAATCGAATTACGCGCACACGCCAGCAGCAGTAGCAGCAGCAGAAGCAGTAGTAGCAGTAGTAGTAGCAGCAGCAGCAGCAGCAGCAGCAGCAGCAGCAGCAGCAGCAGCAGCAGCAGCAGCAGCAGCAGCAGTAACAGGGGCAGCGGTTCGGGCACAAAAACGAAGCCGCACTAAAAAGGGCGAGCGAGCAGAGGAGGTGGTACAGGAACGGTGAAAGAGAAAGGATATGGTGAGGAGGAAGCACACCACCCGCTTCGCTTCCGAGAGAAGCTCGGAAAAGAAGACAGTGGTCCCGACAAGAGAGCCCCGCACGCTACGGGCTCCACTCCACCGCCAGATACCAATTTTATTGTGTAACGCACTCCATTCCCCATCCACTCCCGCAGTGCCGATTCGGCGGCTCTCCCGCTTGGCAGCCGCAGCGCAATACGTTCCCTTTTTCTTCTTCTTATCGCTACACAATCGTGCTCTCTTTTCCCAACCCCTATACACTACTTAGCACCGCTAGATGTTAGAGCGGAAGAGGGCGCGTGCACTCCGCTAAATAATCGAATTATTTCCGGCGAACGAAAAGGGAGAGAGAGAGAGAGAGCTAGCGACGGGGCAGTCAGCACGAGAAAGACGACGAGGTTGTAACGACCACTGGAAGGGGGCGACCCTGACGGACCGGCAGTAAGTTTTCGCTCGGTACGGCTGGCGGAACAAAATGAAAGGAGGAGCACGGCAAAACCAAGAGAGAACGTGAGAACGAAACGAAAACCGGGATGCGAAGAACGTGACGAAGGCAATATGAATGTTCCAAGGCAGGGTCTGCAGGGAGCGAGAAAAGAAAAAAAGATTACAACGACCAAGCAAGGGAACGTTCAGACGCACGCTATAGGAAAAGGAGGGGAGCGAAGAAAAACGGAGATGCAATGGTAATGACAGCTCACGTCGTCGAGTACCGCAGGGCAGCAGCGTCGATGGGTTATACGGTATATACGTCTCGCGATGAGCGCGCCCTCTTTTATATAAACTCTCTGTGGCAGGCGCAAACCCGAGCTTTAATTTTGGGAAACTGTAACCGTTCCGCCTTGGAAGCCGCCGCGGCTCCTTTCCGCACGGACACCGATTCCCCTGTCGCCACGCTCCGTTCACCCTGGGATTCCGGTCGCTGATGACGGTGTCGCTGCGGTTTAATGAGAGAGAAGGTTTTTGTTTCGCCATCGTCGCCGTCTCGGGTATCTTCTCCAGCGATCTCGCGCCGCAGCGAGATCGCAAAGAAATGGAACGTGTCCGCGGCGCGCCAAAAAATTAATCGCCAACAATCACGCCCTTGTCGGAAGCGTGGAATTGGAAAGGCGAAAGGAGCAACATATCTTCCGGGATACAGCGGGCTGCCGCGATAGTATACGAGCGGAAAACGAGTTTTACAAGAAAAGAAAAAAAAAAACTTGGAGGACGCTTGAGCTTCGCCTTCAAGAGTAGAACGCGACAGCGTAATCGGGCCTGGTTCGCATCGCCTTATCAATTGCTATCCTGGCTTCTGTTCTTGGTGTATGCCTCAACCGTGCTGTAAGGAAACGGACGACCGTGCGATAAAACAACGGCCGTTTCAAACTATCCCAGAATGCCTACTGCAGTAAAGTTGCGAATTACCCACTGCGCCATAAGACTTTTTTTTTTTTTTTACCATTCGCAAAGTACCCACTACGCGTTCGTAAGGCAATGCGCGCAGCTGCGCGTCTGCCCACTTTGTTGATGCTGTTGCTCCTCATGGTCATTCATTATGCCTGAGCGCTTCGTTATGGGCAGATCTTCAAACCAGGAGTCCTGACACAAAAATCTTTGCCCCGCGTTTTTTTGCTGCAATGTGTTGCTGGGGGCCTGTTAGTCATAACACGGCACATCATTTGCTGCAGCGCGCGACAGATAATGAATTACAAGCTCCTCATTACCGACACAGCCTCAGTTTCGGTTTGACAGAGCTCCAAAAACGACAATTAAGCCGCCGGGTGCAACTATCACCACCTAGCGAGTGAAACGCTCGGTCACGTGAGCACACAGAACAGTGACGCACTTCCGCGAGGTCTGTCGTCGCCGGGCTCATCGTCGTCTGATGGCGACGATTTTCTTGCGGCGGGGATGGAAGGAATTTTCGACGTGGCGAATCACTTCAGGTTTGACCCGCTGGCGAGGAGCGATTCGTCGGGAAGCGCGTCAAAACAGAAATGGCGGCTACAACGTCATCATAACTTGTACCGGCTGCAACGGGCTACGTAGTGGAAGTAGGGGGGTCACCTCGGGTCACCTCCGAGGGTGTCAATGCACCAGGTGCGGCCTTTATACTGCTGGATCGCGCTCGCGAACTCGAATATTCATATAGAATACTTTCCAAGCTTTATTCGCTGTCGATATTTTGCAGATGGTACACGCACGTACACGGGAATCGATCCAGGAGGCTATCTCGGCCGCGAAATTTTGTGTCAGTACCCCTTTCAAACCACCCACTCCTTGCGCAACTCCTTGTTTTGACACCCTGTGGAATTTAACGCTTCTGCCATACAATATTACAGGTGTTAATGACACCCCTCGCACTATTTAACATACATATAGTGTTTTTTTCCCCACGCAATTTCGAGTACTGGCGCGGCTCTGAGGTAGAACACCTGTTTGCCACGCAGAAAGCCTGGGTTCGATTCCCGCTCGGATTGATGATCTTTTTATTATTTATTTATTTGCATCTATTTCGATTTTTCGGCCACGGACTATGATGATTTTTCGCTCACAGCCAACGACGCCGACGCCGGCATTTCGGATACGAGCTCTTTAACCCTATTGTGTTAAATAAAATAAATAAATAAATATATATATATATATATATATATATATATATATATATATATATATATATATATATATATATATATATATATATATATATATATATATATATCCAGTCTGTTCCACGCCGTGAAAATGTCGCACAGCGATGCTGTAAGCGCGCATCATCCTCATTTCGAGCATCATTATCATCATCTTTATTGACTATCACTCCACCTCTGGTCACATAGCCTGTGTGACTTTTACTACTACTATTGTTATTACTACTAATACGACGACGACGACGCCACAGGGTAGACTAAGACACCTTCACTGTTAGAAAAAAAAAAAAAAGGAAGAAGGAGCCTGAGCGCAATGCCCCAGGCGACGTGTTTCATATAGACCACTGAAACGACCAACCAACTGATTCGCTTGCTGGCCGTCCGATGTGCAGCACCGGTCAACGGCACCGGCGGGTGGGCGCAGTGGACAACCAAAGAACACGACGATAACAAAGAAAACGGTGAAATGAAACGCCGCGGACTTGTCGATTGGAAAAGAAAGTGGCGCGCGACGATGGTTCAAAAACACGAAGTGTGTGTATTTATATCTATCTATAGTCGGAGCTGTCTGTACGCCCCGAGGTGTTGCACCGCGGCCGCACTAGTTCTTCAAAAAAAGAAGAAGAGGAGAAGCTCAGACGCCTGTTCTCTTCGCCTCTCTCACTCTGTCTCGTACTTACACCTGCGGCGGCAAGACGTGACCGAAGAACGAAATCTTGCGCGCCGACGCCCGCGGCATTCGAGACGAGAAAAGCGCGAAGAGGCTCCACCGGCAGCTGGCTTCGCGCGCGGAAAGCGACGACAGCCGCCAGTGCTGTTTCTCCTCTGATGTCACCGCAAAAAATTGCCGCGGTGTACACCGCTTTGTGTGCACCGCGGAGCCCGAGCAGAAACGCTGCATGGGCTATACACTTCCCGGTTCTTTTCAGCGTTTTCTACATCTTCTGTGTTCCGTGTTGTTGTTCTTTATATTTCGCAAGAAAAGACAGCGCCTCGGAGTTGAAGAATGAATTTGTCTCGTATATACGTTTCTGAGCCTGCTTTCGTTCGCACCACTGAGGACGACTCTGGGATATGCTCTCGCACGTGAAAGAAAATTTCAGCGAGTTCCACGGCGTGAAAACCGCCGGACACCGAAGCTCCAAGAGGTCGGGTGTACGTGATTGGCTAGCGATATCGAGTGGTGTCGCAAATTCGCCGCTAGGCTTGAAGTACAAACGCTTACACATTTAGAGCATCCCCATCATCATTTAGCATCATCGTCATCTCGAGCTACGCCATCATCGATCATCATTTCGAGGATCACCACAATCACCTCGACCATCACAATCATAATCGTCGTTTCGTTTTATTTGCTTCTTTAGTCACTGCCCCTAAGGTCACGTGACCTACGTGATGACTCCTACTACTATAGCAGTAGGAGTCATCTCTACTACTACTACTACTACTACTACTACTACTACTACTACTACTACTACTACTACTACTACTACTACTACTACTACTACTACTACTACGACGACGACGGCGCAGGGTAGATTAAGACGAATTCGATGTGAAAGACATGAGTCAAGCGATGAACTCAAACGTCACCAGAGGTCAAGACAGCGTGAGTGTTTGCGGCTCGCCCACGCGGTCCCGTGGGCACAGCGCATGTAGCGCCGGGTAAAGAAAGCTCTCGCACCAAACGGGCTCGCTCTCGCGGATAAAGGGGCCGGCATCTCCATCGGGCCCCGGGCTCCCTTCCCTCGTGGCACGCGCGCGCGTGTTCCGCGTCACTCGACAGGCCCACTACGCGCTGCCCGGGCCGTAGCTCCTAATATAGGCGCGTCCGAACGGCGGAGGCACGCGTATACGACCGCCAGATGCACGAGGGGAATTGCCTTCGTGAGAGCGGCGGGCAGCGCCCATGGCTCGTGAGGGACCGGGCGCGGGACCGGCAGCCGCCTGCTGATCATCAGTCTCGTCGTACGCGCAGCGAGCCGCGGGTTGGGAGCTGCGACAGCAGAGGCTGCAGACCGCTGGCACGCGTCCCAAACAACTCACAAGTAGCGTCTGCAGCGCCGCGCGCGTAAAGCTGATACGGAGCGGAGCCCGCGACCTCTGTAAAGGTTCCTACAAAAGTTACGACAGGGCACTCACGCTACACTGTTTAATTTTTTTCTTTTTTTTTTTTGCGCGAAGCTCGACGCTGCAGGAAGGTGTTACTATACAGTGAAGGGGTCTCAAACTCACCTCAGCCAGCGGGCCGCAGTCACTAATGAAGTCCCGCAACGGCCGGGGCAGTGAAGAAGGTTGGAGCGGGTGGAGGGGGGGGGGGTCTTGCAACCTCCCTTTATACCTCTCTGTTCCTCAGATCACGCTGCCATTTAAAAGGAAGCCTTTCTGATATCTCATATATGGTTCATTTCTGAAGGAAATTTGAGTCGGGATTCGAGAATCATCGACAACGATCTGCAGAACGACTGAAATCTGGCCGCCGATTCTCAAATATAGCGAGCTTTTGTTCCATGGTTCTGTTTAACACATGGTGACAACATACGCTGCCTCACGAAAATAATGCTTCAGAACAGTGATGGGCACGTAGCTCTTGGACATACTTATTAAGGAATATATATATATGTGTGTGCGATGAAGACATTCCTGTTCTTGCCAGCCGCAAGCGAAAGGTTCGCGGACCGCATGCGGCCCGCGGTCCGCGTGTTCGAGACCCCTGCTATAGTGTGCGCGCGAGGTACTTTGCCATAAATACGTAATACGTCGCTATATATAGATGCCACTACTTACAATGACTGCCCATGTGCTTACTGATTTACCGTATTTAGAAAGGAAATTGATTTTGAACACGAAGATTAGAGAAATACATGGCAGAGCAGTAGCAATAGTAGTAGTCGTAATAGTAGTAGTAGTAGTAGCAGTAGTAGTAGTAGTAGTAGTAGTAGTAGTAGTAGTAGTATAGTAGTAGTAGTAGTAGTAGTAGTAGTAGTAGTAGTAGTAGTAGTAGCTCAAGTGCGTACAATGCGAAAATCACTTCCCTTGCCCACAAATCCTCGGCTAAATTCTCTGCATTTCAAAATATGTTTTCCTTGGTCAAAGTGTTAAAGAATATGTTTTCCCTTGGTCAAAGGTGACCCGATCACGAAGTCAATGCAGAAGCAGGTGAGGTGCCTCTAATCTTGGAGGCACTGTGAAACCACGTTAGGTGGAGAAACCTTTCGGAGGGTAGCGGGGCAGGGTCGAGCGAGAAGAAAAAGAACATGGCTTTCGCCTTCGAGTCGTCTTAAGTGAATGCATGTGGGACCCTGTGAGCTTTTTTCACTCCGAAGCGAGGGTCGCAGCAAAGGGAGCTCTTCGTCGCCTCTCCTTCTCCGCGCAAAATCGCGGCGACGGCGACACTCTCCAAACCGGTGTCTCGCTCTGGTCAGTAAACTCAGTAGTCCCGGCTTCTCTTCCTGCTCCTGCTTTCGTTCTTACCCCCCTTTAAGCGACACTAAAGTAAAACAATAAATTAGTTTACACTGATAAATGATACTCTGAAAACTCTAGATTGATAAATTATATTTGAAAACCTCTATCACCACCGTACGTTTATTCATTAATAGATAAACTTCCCGCCGTAATCTCCGATGGTGACGTCACGTATTTCGAAGTGCTTTCTTCGTATTTTTACCATATTGGCTCAACTAAATTTCCTGACATATGGTTATGGTAAGTCTCTAGTTGCCTCAGAAGACAATTTACTTCATCTTTACCGATTATGCACTACGTAGGCCCTAGCAGGCGCCGAAATCTATGACGTCACGGCCATTGGTGTGGGAACCAGCCGCATTTCCTTTTTGCGCGTTTTCCCGCTTATCGAGCGAGCGTGGCATTTTTGGTATCGTGAAAGAGTATTTTACTAATACCAGGAAAATCGTTTTTCTCTTTTGTTTAGAACAACAAGGAGTGAGCTCGTTGGTGCGTATGCCCGTCCTCTTTGGTGTCTCTTTAAGCCTGCCTGCCTGCCTACCTGCCTATATCCCCCGTGCTCTTCACTTCCTCTCTATCAAAGAATCTCCTTCTCTCAGCCTGCCTGCCTGCCTCTATCCCGCGGACAGTCGCTCGCCGCACTGGCAGAGCGGCAAGGCCCGGGGGGACCTGCCTGCTGCGTCACAGCGATCTCGAGGCGAAAAAAAGAAAAAAAGACACTTCCCCCAGGGAGCAAGGAGAGAGATACGATGCAAGCCGGGGCCGAGAGACGGACGTACGGCGAGGCAGGCGACAACGTATGGTCCAACCAACAGGCAGTCGCACGTTTGAGGTCAGCTCAGCGGGACAGTGCCGGACGTGGTGGACGGCTCCGGTGGCTGTAAAAACCAGCCTCCGCCGTTTTCTTTTTCTCTGGTTTCGGACAACTCCGACTGGCTCCCGAAAGCCAGTGGCAGCGCGGGCACCGGTCTTTAGTGGCGGCTGACTTCGCTATTCCTGTTTATTTTTATTTATTTTTTGTTGCTGCCTGTAAGACAACGGGACAAGAAGCATCGCTCTTTTAGAGGCCGTCGACGGCAGTGCGGTGGAGTCGGAAAGAATTAAGCTTGTGCAGGAACGCGGATACGGAGTGACAAGTGTATACCGCCGAAACCAACGCAAGAAGAAGGCTTTAGGAGTGAGAGGTACACGCGAGAAGTGGGCTGAAGATGCACGACCTTTCTACAGATACTAGTTAGTGCAATGCTAGTTAAGTATTCAGTATGATGGAACGCTGGGCGAGTTGGTAAAGCTTCATTGCGGCTACAGCGCGAAAGACACAGACGAAAGGCAAATAAACGGACGCAACCCGGCGCTATCGACTAAGTTGATTAACCATAGTTTCTAAACAGTTGAAGAAGTGCAGAGAAGAAGCGAAGCGACACACAGTGAAGTTTACGAACAGGAAACGTCATCATGACTCGACATAGGCCATCTTCAGACGTACGATTTTTTTTCTTTTTTTTTTTTGCGTGATCACGCGTCATAAAAGTATGAATGACTCAAGCACCTTATTTACGTGGGTGTTTTGTACGGGCCTAACTTACATGCTGTCTTAGCACACCCACAAAATGCGAGATCGCATACATAATTCTCACACTTAACATTCGGAAAGGAAGCCACGGCTGCTCTCAACTCGCTGCGAGTCGCCGGCAAAGTGGCCATCACCGCACCGGCTGAGACTGAAACGGCGACAGTCATCGTATGCGCTTATAATAACGGCAAAATTAGCTTAATTACGTGCAGCGAGGGTTTTAACGCCAGTACGCCGACTTATCGCCGGGATCTGGTTCTAAATCTAGTGACACCCTCCGGGCCACATCGCGCTCTTCGAGCTCCTTCCTATACGTGACGTCGTTGAAAGGGGAGGGAAGCCGGGGGGGCTTCATGCACACAATTAAGGCTCGTGGACGAGTGGAGAGGGCTGTAAAGAAAAACTAAAAGCGCACCGCAGTCGATTAGCCCCGTTCAGGCCGGGGCAGAGATGGATGCTTCCCATTCCTTGGCCAGCGCTAGCTCGGAATATATATATACACTCGCCTACTGCCTCGCAGCACATCGTTCGATCCGGACGCAAGCACCGTCCTCGTCTTTGCCACGACGAGAACAGAAAATGAAGAAAGATAGCGGAGCAGCTAAGGAGCTAGGCGCCGGCTCGGTGCGACCTTGCAAGGCCGTTCCCAAGCGACAGCGCAGGAAGCGTCAGGAATAAACAGAAAAAAAAAGTCGGCCGACGAGAGAGGCCGGTCATGCAGCCCACGCGTCGCGCTACTTATTTAACCAGTCCGTGCGACGGCCGACCGATTGCGTTTGCTTTTCGCACCCTCGGTGCACACGCATTGGTGGTACGGTGGTGGGTTCGTGCATATATCTTTCCCACTCGCCGCCGCCGTCTCGAAGGCGCCCCAGATGGACGACGAAACGAAGGACCCCCGCGGGTTTTACGTGAGCAGAGAGGCGGCGCCAAGTGAGAGATGACGAGGACCACGACTACCGTGGGAACGGGGAGGAAGAAACCGAGAGCCAGAAAGGTGGCGGCGGCGCCGCCGCAATAGCTCGGGGCTAGACGAGGTCGATCTCGATTAACTGCACCCAACAAGCGAGAAGCCAGACCGGGAGATTTCACCCGCGCACTCTCGACAGTCTGACCAGCCAGCCAGCCAAACAAGCTGTGGGTGAAAAGCACCTCGCGGCCGCGACATCCATGCACGTTATACACCAGCTCCCGCAGCTGACGTTCGTTCACGGCCAAACGAGCTCGATAAAGAAACGACGATCAACCTGTATTGATGACGACGCAGTTCCGTCATATTTGTCTCTTCAGATACTGCACTACAGTGAGCGGGATACGCGCGCTGGGACAGCGCGAGCCGTTCGGTGTGAGACCTGGACCAACAACAGCATCAGTAAAGTTTCCAATAGGATGCTACAGGTGCCCGCTTCCTCCCATCGACAGACTTCTCGTGGCGATTGAAACCTGTCAAACAGCTGACGGAAACTTGCCCGAAGCGATATCGACAACATTAAAGTTCAGGACGTTACACTTACGCTTGCGCGGAACAACCCTTCGTACTATACGTACATCCATACAAGACAGCAGTTCAGGGGAAGAAAAGGCTTGAAGTGATGAGAAATCATGGGCAGAGAATGCTGCTAGAGCCAACGTCGAGCGACATATTCTAGCGACAATCCCTGTTCGATGACTTTTCAGTATGCCACGTGAAAAGGGACCACTTATCCTCATGTAGCATTTATTGGCAGATGTGCAATGCCTCTACAGCCATGGGGTGCAAGAGTAAAAGGGCTGCTAATCAGGGTGAATGCAAACCCTGACTGTTACACTGAGTCCTCATGCGTAGTCGGAAGACATCTATTGGCGTCTCCACTGCATCGAACTTTTAAGAGCGCTACACGGTGCAGATCACGCTGGTCAGTGCCATTGCTTGCTGGTCCCCTGGACGAGCGTTGTCGTATAGGTTTCAATCGGAATTCGTGGCTCTCTAATTGCGAACAGTGCACCAACAAGGTTAGTACGAACAGTGTTACGATAACGTAATGATTTCGCTTAGCTTTGGCAATTCATTTTCCCCACCAACACCTGCTTCGCAAAGTGCCTCTTAACAAGAGCTTGCGTTACAAGAAGTCCACCTCCTGCGCTCATTAGCGCCGTTGCAGTGTACGAACGCACACTGCACTCAACTACTGCCTCGGCATACTTAAATACCGTAAGGGCGCCCGCGTAATTAGCAGATCCGCATCCACCCACCTTCCCCACCCAATTAAGGAATGCGTATCGTCCATCCAAGAGACCTTCCATAAGGCATTCGTTCTCCTTCGTGAAACTGAGCGGAATTTCAACGACACTCTCGCGCACGCATCTTTACGGCACCAGCATTCAGATTAATGTAATTGGCGCTATAGGCGACAAATGGGAACAGAAGAGGTTGAATGGGGATAGGAAGGACAGAAAGGAGGCTCTACGTTATTTTTCTTTACACAGCAGCGGCAAACCGGAGGGCACTGCCCATCCATCCCATAAGCAGGGAAAGGACCAAATACTCACAGGGTATTTGGTCCTTTCAAACTCACAGGCCGCCGCCACCTTTGTGCAACGCGACAACGTTATACGGGCTTCTGTGTAACGCAATACACTGCAGGGCGGAAAGTACAAGTAAAAAATCAATTAAGTAAATACCACAGCACGATTGCGTAGCACGTGATCCCGCAACTCGCGTCATTCGTTTAACGCCACCCGCTTTAACCTGCCGCCTAGTGAGTAGGACGACGCCCCGCGCATACACTCCAGCCAGACGAGAATACGCGAGAGCCGAAGCGAAGAAGCATTGGCGAGCACTCCTCCACGCGCCCTTATTACGGTTGCTGCTCGTTAACGGTAAAGAATTACGGGTGCAAAGCCATAACCATTAGCGCGCGAGCGCCGCGGACCCACTCTGCCGAACGAAGTAGCGCGCCACTGCGACGGGGCGCGCAACTGTACGATGCTGTGAAGCCAGAGGCCAAGGTGAGAGCGAGCTCTCGAAGCAATGGGGGCCGCGGCGCAAACATATACGTGCGGGCAGGCAGCTGCAGGCTACCTAACTGCGCCCACACCGTTTTCGAGACGACGTGTGCTCTCTCCTCGTCTCGTACGTGAGCTTTACGACCCGAAATTATTCACGATGGATCTCCAGGCCCCGCGCCGAAGAGAGGAATTGGAGACCCGGGCGCGAAAGTGGCCCGGGCTCGCGCCTTTCTCGAGAACGAGCTTGGCCGACTCCGTTCATGGTGCGACGACAAACGAGGCCGCGTGGAAATGAGTTGCCCATGCAGAGCGGTATTCCTTTCAAAGGCGTAACGTATACCTCGACACAAACAAAGCGGAATACTGGGTTGGGAAAGCTTTCGTTTGAGCTAGTTGGTCATGCATACTAAAGCAAACATCCAGGCGGGAAGCAGACGAGGAGAAAAAAAAAAAAACCACTGTAGATAGGACGGGCGCCAACTATTTACTGGTTCTATTCACTGCCGAAAAAAAAAAATCCCATATATAAGCCGTATATATACACCGTATAGGAACATGCGCACCACCATCATGACCAAAACAACAAAAGCTCCTACATGAGCAAGCTCACAATCTTCCGTAAGAGTGTATCATCCGATGGGCAAATGACCGACAAAAATCGACACTTCCTTATCCAGCAATAATACGGGTGGTTTGACGATGCACTTCGAGCCTTGTTGACTGATATAGAAAGCTTCGATCACCTCTCTTTCAGTCATGTCACAACTGTTAGCGATGAATCTTGCAAACTGGAACTTTGAGTAGCAACCACAGCTGGGTTAGCGAGCGAAGCAGTCGAGGTTGGCATATAGCTATGCGTAACGCGGGGGGTGCGGATTCGGTTTCGACCGGCAGCAATTGCAAGCTTCCCTCTTTTTTTTTTTTATTCCTTCCGTCTACTGACACTTACCTTCAAGACATAATTCATAATTACCACGCTTAAAGAAAGATACAAGTATGACGCTCCCTATGTTTCCCGTAGCTTTTCTATGCGATGCCTTAGCATCGCTTTGTCTTGAAAAGCGCTTCATTACTACGGCATACTGCAGCCATGAGGAAGGCCCGAACACTCTCTGAGTCCGTGTAAAAATTACAAAGGGAAAAGTAAGTCCACTGCACTAATAGTAAATTACTTTTCCGATTATTAGAAAAAGGGAAAGAAAATGTCACTGTTACCACAAAAAAGAGGCTGCGTAACTAAGACTCAAGAACAAAGAGACTGGTGGAGGCATCAACGTCAAGGTGTCACACTAGCCGCCGTGACGTCACGGATTTTGACAGCACCTGCTCGAACAAAGGCAGCATTTTTTTTTTTATTCTAAAAGAGCACAGGACTTCGAACTTACAAGTTCCAGAACCATTTGCTGAGCCATAAGGGTCCATCCAGGATACGAAACTATCATTTCAAATCCGTGATTCACACGGACGCACCGTCGCGAATTCCCTGGCACGAAATTTCGCGAAAGCACAGAACTTCTTACTTCCCTGTTCATTATCCGTCTGTTCTATAGAGCGTGAAAATAGTACGTTTTTTAGAGTGAACCAAACAGGAAGTGCTAAAGCCTACAAGCGAAAAATCACCGGACGCAATTTTTTTTTTTTTTAGAAATTGTGTCACTCAAAATAGCGATCCTAATGAACGGTCATCATTTACACGTGGTACATTATTTGCGCGTGGTACATTCTAGCAACGTGCATAGCCGGAACATAATGCAGCCGGTCATTGGAAGTGGCTATAAGCTCGGCTGCCCGGGTTAGAGAAGAAAAGGGGAGAGGGAACACCTCCCTCCAATCTCCCGCTACCCCCCCCCCCCCCCCCAATAACTGACACCTCTGCGCACCCGCGCACATAGAATGAACGAACGAGTAAATTATTAAATAAACTTTTCTTCACAAAATGATTGTCTGGCGCGCGCAAACTTCCACATCGACAGTTTCAAAACTTGAAAACGAGAACCAGAATGTTTCTTTGTCCCTTCTTTCTCTCTACATCAGCTTCTTCATTACAGCCACCAGAAGGCTCTCTTCCCGTTAGGCTCCTCTCCCATCTCATTTGCCTGTCTCTTCCTCTATGATGTACTCGCGACACCGTTCAGAAAAGTTCTAATGAATTCGGATAGGGGACCACCTAGGGAGCAGAGGAGACCCCCCAACAACAGCGCGCAAGCTTAATTAGTAACCACATCATCAAGAAGCCTGGTCATTCGGAAATTACCTTTTTTTTTCCTCCTATCTCGAAAGTATCAATGCCGGATAATTGGAATAGTTCGCAATTATCCGCCTCGCAAAATGTCGTTAACAGTCGTCGAGTGCGCCATAACGGTTCACAACTTTTTTTTTTTTTTTAATATTGAAATGGTGAATCGGAAAGGTTGGCGCCTTTAGAGAGGCACCGCACACTCCTCGTCGCTTAATAAATAAATAAATAAATAAATAAATAAATAAATAAATAAATAAATAAATAAATAAATAAATAAATAAATAAATAAATAAATAACCAGAGGAGAATGGTGGGCGGAGAACGTCTCGACGCATGCTATACAGTGGTATGACATATACAACACAACATAAATCTCTCAACATAAACAGCGCTCGTCCTTGCCTATTGTGTTTTTTTCTTGCGTGCGAGTGCTAACTTTCGCGCTAAATTTATAACATACATCGACAGTAGATGAACCGTGAATGAGTATTCACTTAATAACGGCGGCAAAAGTGAAACGATTCGGTTTCAAGCTCTCGAAGTTTCAAGTCAAGGTCTACGTAAAGATAAAGTAAAAAAAAAACAAAAAACAATCGGATTAGCGCGGTCAGGCACCAAATGATGTTAATGAAATACTAGAAATTGAAGATAAATTATAGAAAAACGACCACATTTGCTCAAAGGTCTAAGTGCGTATTTTAAAGGAGCACTGACATCAAATTTCAAGATCGAGATGTGCCCATCATTCGATCGCTTGGTATGCATAGGTCTTCTTGGCCAAATTTGAACGGCATCCGTCGCGTGGAAGTTATTTTAATTCGATGTCAAACAGCGTAGGAGAAAAAACAAAAAATCGGCTGCCCTGCAACATCGACACTAGTGCTACGTGTTCGGTGTGATACATTGCACAAAAATCACCCTGAGTGACGATACGCTAGTAACAATGACGTCGACGATCTCTGAGTGTGTTTGGAGCCGACTGCCAGCCATGCTTTCACTCTCTTTGCTGTGTCGAAGCGTGCGGCGTGCGTTTGCGGGGCGCACATGCACAATACGACGACTGGCACCCGGCGAGGCCTATTGTTCCGCACCCCTCTCGCTTTGTTGTCGGGCTGCTCTCGAGGTAGTTTTCGTGAGGGGTCACGCTTAACCCATACCGAGGCACCCACATACTTTCAATCTCTACCGCGCGCGGGGCCCCGATTTGAAAACCGCGCTTTCTACGTCACCACAGCTTGAGTGCACGTGGTCTTTGACGCTCCCCGCATGGGTCGCTAGTTCTTGTGGTTTTTAGGCGGGCGTTTTGAAGTGACGCTAAAATGGTCACAATTAACTACGCTAGAATTAGTTATACGATACGCTAGAGCATTTACGATTTAACTTAGGGATTACCAGACCCAAAGCTACAAATTACAGTAAAAAAGTCACCAACAAAAATTTTGCTGTCAGGGGTCCTTTAAGGGTGTGCGAACATTCGAAAACTTCGAATATCGGACCGAAGAGCCGCTATCTATAAATATTGGTAGTTTAAGGACTCTGGCTTTACAATACTTACCACATATCTGAAAATGTTCAACTGCACCCATTTAAACATAGTATGGGGGCCTACGTAGTTCAGCTGTGCTACGCAACTCGGGGAGCCAGACTTCGCCAGCTAGTCGCATGCACAGACAAGTTCAGTGCATGCGAATAATCTCATTTAATTTTTATGCTCCATTTATGGTTTCAACTGTAAGATTACAAACACAAGGATATGAACATCGTTCTCCGTTAATTTCAAGAAAACGGCTATCCAGTAATAATAATGATAAAATTAATATCTGGTGTTTGACGTGCCCAAACCACGATATGATTATGAGGTACGCCGTAGTGGAAGGCTGCGGAAATAACGACCACCTGGGGTTTTTTTAACGTGCACTCACATTGCAGAGCACACGGGCCTCTAGCATTATGCCTCCATCAAAATGTGACCGAACCCGCGACCTTCGGCTCAGCAGACGAGCACCGTAATCGCTGTACCACCGCGGCGGGCTTACGGTTGTTTAACATTCGGCAAGTATTCCACAAGTATTCGATAATCGACTCCAACACCATACGATTCGGTTTTAAAAATTACCGTTCAAACAGCAACATTACGAACTGACAACGCCTTGGAAACCAACGAAATAGACGAGCCGCCTAAGGCGGTGGCGCCACCTCGGGGAGAGAGAGGGAACAGCGGATCAATGAACCACGCCTCCCAGGGCGTTGGGCTCTACGTAAATGAACCGATCGCGCCGGCTCGGAGACCACTGCATCCAAGTCTACGTGCGAGCGTGCTTATACAACTCATAACCGCCTAACAAAGATCAGGCACGCACTGCTCATTGGGCAATGCGAAATGCTGGCAGTACGGCAATCGCAGTAACCACCTTGCCGCACCCTACTAGAGAAATGTTCAAGTAATAATTAATCGGAAATATATAAGTGAAAACGCAGCTGTCACATCTGAATACATCAGTACCCTAAACATTGGGCACGTAGCACAACAAGCGCCGTGGATTGGATGGGCCTAGACTTGTTGATAGTTAAGTGCAGCTATTTAAATGAGAGAGGACCGCTTCGGTAATACTTCTATAAGCCCATATGAGAGCACGTTTGCGCGACTGAGCTCTCGTAAAACTGGCGCTAAAGATCCGAAGATCCAGGATCGTACCTCGTAACATCAAACACGATAAGTAAAAGAGACAGAAAAAAAAATAGAAGCACGAAAAACGAAAGTAAGCGAAAGTGAAGGTAGTCACGGAGTCGAGAATCGCGTGCGAAACTGTCCACGGTTGAAACCTAACTGCGGCAAGTCACCACCGTAGCGCGGCGACGCATGGGTACCCCCTTACTACAACGCACGGATACACATCACGCCTCGATACCCATCCTCCTTGCTCGCACGAGCTTCGGTTTCCAGGAAAATGACGCACGAACCGAGAGACGCGACGGACGCTACGTTTGAATTAAAAGGCGCGAGACCGGAATCACAAACGACGTACGAATTTCGCCGAGATCGCTATCCAATGTGGTGCGATGAGGTACTTCAAAACTCCGTGAAGCTAAAACATCGCTTTCACAACGCTAGACGAAACTCGGCGCGCACGGACACGCCAGCGGCAAAATGACAGGCGAGCATGCTACAGCACGACTGACTCTCCGGCTAACATCGAAAGGGCGAAAGCGAAATATAAGCGCCGGCTTTTCGCGGCTTTCTGCTTCGCTCGTCGCTGCTCTGGGGGGTGCAGCCACATCACAAAGAACTCATGATACACCCTCGTTAACGAATGCGTAAGGAACTCACCTTCACACTGCGATACTTTCTAGCCGCAGCCTCGGAGAGCCAGCAAATTAGGCCTAACCGACTTGTTGAAAAGACGGAGAGCGGCGATCGGTCCGGGCTTTTCGGGACTATCCGGCTGACCACGCACCACACGCACAAAACGAATCAGGGGTCCAGCAGTCTCGCGCACGTGAAGCACCGGGAGCGAAACGAGCTTGCAGCGCCGATTTCACGCGGACAAACGAGCCACACTTCCAAAGCCGCGCCGCTGATGAAGCCGACCGAGGCGTTGCAAACGTCGAGGGAAGGGAGTGCGCCCGGTGGCCGGAGCAGCGAGACCGCACCGACGGAAGAGCCGCGCGCTGATTGGTGGAAAACGACGGCGATGGCAGGAAAGCGCGCCGCGTCGTCTGCTACGGAAGATGAAAAGAAATCTCGCGCTTCTTTCGGTGCTACCCGAGTGTCAGTGCAGCTGATTAACCTAACCTAAATTACTTCCCATCTTAACGCAGCACCGTGATCCGCAAAATAATATCTCGATGCACGACCTGACAATGTCTGAGCGATCCCATGGTGCTAAGAGGAGGAGGAAGAACGTTTATCCGGAGAATAATGGCAGCAATATTCAGAAAGGAAAGTTTACGTTGTTGCTAATACCAGAGTTACGGGTTATGGCTAATTAACTGACATCAACTCTCACAGCTGCTAATTATATGTGTGTACATAAACAACACGGCTTCAGAAAAAAGAAAAGGAACGTAACACAACACATTGAAGTCCGCGCGGAAAACATGAAAAATCAAAATGTCAGATAAACGCTTACACGTCACTGAGGACGTCGTAGCCTCCACAATCAACCTCTTTTGATTGATTGGGTGCTGTGACTTCGAGGCGTACAACACCAACCTATGAGAATCCATAAGAGCACTAAGGTGAACAATAATTTGATGCTGGCATACAATTGTCATAAAATAAGATTACACTTATTAATGAATTGGTTAATTAATTAATATCCGTGCCGTTATGAGAATAGAAGGAACGACCCTACACATCACATGGCTGAAATTGACCTACTTGGCCCATCGCGAGACATTCTATCGTAAAAAAAAAAAAAAAGCAAACGGTAGAATGTCTCTGAGTAAACCGGCTCGCGGTTGTCAACGAGCCTTCCGAAGAAGAAGGTATGCTTTTCAAGCTTATCTCTGAGATCGCCTGTCGATGTCGTTGTCTTCGTAGTCGCAGTTCTCTTCTCTTTATCGCCAACAGCATGCGAGCAGCCAAGAGTAGTTTTTTCAAGAGCAGATTTTCAGCGCTGCAGGGTGTCGGAACGAAATGTTTTTCTTTCCGGATTTAGTTTCGTTCCACCGCAAAATGTTCCGTTTCCTTTCTGTACCGGAACGAAAAAAAAAAAAAAGATGTTCCGTAATAGTTCGTAAAGGTTTTTATTTGTATTCAAAATTTTGAAGTTAAAGTAATCTTTTTTTTAAAAGACATTGGATTTGTGGTATAGTTACTTGCACTCCTCTTAAGAAAGTGGGACAGGGGTAAAACACGTTCTTCCCTCGTTCTTCAGAGGAGTGGAATTAACTGCGCCACGAATTCCTACCAACTAGCAAAAACCAGTACCCTTCAAAGTCATAATAATTATTTCCTCAAAAGTCAATTACGAATTTCTTTAGCGGGCTCAATGCTTTGTGTCAAGGGAGTGAGCACGATCTCAGAAGCAGCACGTCATTGAGCGTTCTCTGATGTCCGAGACCACTGTTCTGATTTTTAAGAAAAATCGCCTGGCCTGCGCGGAACACGCAACACAGTCACAGCGAAGGCTGGAAGAGCGGCCTTTCTAGAGCCCGTTGTAGACTCTTGGGGCAACTATACAAGTACCCATGCAAGGTACCCACGATGCCATAAATCATCGTAATTTTAGGGGCGAAGCTCCTTAAGGCGGCACCCGTTCGTCCCTCGTAGTCGTAGTCGTAGTGCGTAACCAGTCTTACGCTTTGACCTCCAAGGTGGTGCCGGTGGGAGATTTTTCCTGTGCGTTGTTGAACAATAAAAAATTCGCGTTAACTAAAAGCCGAATTCTTCTGTCTCTCATTCCCCATTAGCAGCCATTGGCATGTTCCAGTAGGAAACGTTAGTAGAAGTGTAAGTGTTAGCTAAAAGCCGACTTCTTCTGTCTCTGATTCCCATTAGCAGCCATTGTTTACCTCCAAGGTAGTGCCTGGTGACATTTCTCCTGTGCGTGATTAAACAATAGAAATTTTGTTCAAAACGCCGTTGATTGATGAAATAAACCAACGAAAGACGCCAGATGTTTTGTAAAAGCAACACGAAAGAACGCCAGATGTTTCTAAAGCAAAACGAAAAGACGCCAGATGTTTTCTAAAGCAATGGTTTTCTAAACAATGAAAATTCACAGCGTACATGTAAAATTAAAGTGAGCTGCAAGTCGTCATAACTCATCGAACCTTTAGTATAAACGCGCCCGATCTCACGTCGGTGATGATGTACTGGGCAGAATTCACGGAAGATTCACGGTTTACCGATGAACCTCCGCAGCTTCGCCCACTCATCATCATTCACTCCGTGGTTATGCTGTGATTTTTTTGTGAAGTAGGGAAGCACCCACTATGCCATTCTTCGTCATTCTTCGGAGAATCGTGGTACCCGCTACACATCTGTATGGCATTATGTGCACTATGTGCTGTGACTGATGACGATGAATAATTATGGCTGAACCTTTTGTAATGGGTTAGAAGCATTCATCCATTGACTTGTTGCGCAATTCGCATTGTGTGACGCCAGGTCGTTATTTTACTCTTCTGTCACGCCATATTACATAAGTTAACACGATTCCTTGCCGGACATGACACCTGTATAAAGTATTTTAGCGAAGGAGTTTCAAGCACCAGCGTGGCTCTGTGGTAGAATACTCGGTCAGAGGGCGTGGATTCAAATCCCATCCGATCCTAGAAATTTGTTTCTCATGTAGAGAAGCATTGGAACGCTCTAATGGGTCGTCCTCTCAAGCGCCTCCTAGTGGGTCACCCTCTTCGCCTATTCTCGGAGAGCACGCCCCTCGTGCTCGTGCTCGTGAGAGTCTGCGAGTCTGCGCTCTGTCGTTGTGCATCGCCGCCGTCAATCTCGCCGTCAATAAGCGTCTTAACAAAGTGGTGGAGAGTGCTGTACCGTCACCACAACTTCGGTCTCCATTCGATGCCCCTGGAGCTTCGATCCCGTACCGTGCCATCTACCATGCCGCAAGACGCCGCTCAGCAAACGCCGCCTCCTGCTCCGACCGCTTGTCCCGGTGTCCTCCCGCTTGTCCCGGTGTTAAGACGTTTATTGACGGCGAGATTGACGGCGCCGATGCACAACGACAGAGCGCAGACTCGCAGACTCTCACGAGCACGAGCACGAGGGGCGTGCTCTCCGAGAATAGGCGAAGAGGGTGACCCACTAGGAGGCGCTTGAGAGGACGACCCATTAGAGCGTTCCAATGCTTCTCTACACTCATTTCATTTTTTCTCATTTCACGCGATAACGGTTACGGACACCGGCGGTGGCTGCGGTGGCGGAAAAATCTGCTGTTGTGATCTCATAACAGCTTTAGCTATAACAAACTTCAGCGCCGAGAATGCCCACTCCACGCTGGCCTGCATGACAGGACCGCGAAACTCATCTTTCGTTAATGTAAACATCTCTGGTTGCCACTGTTTTCATTTATCGCACGACTGGAGCTTTGGAATTCCTGCCTGAGGTACGCGCTAATACTCTACCTTGAGATATGCATAATTGCTCGCGTTGCATGACCTAGCTCAGTTGTTCCGGACTGCCAAGTTATCTCGTGAACCGAAAAACGATTTTAAAAATTTCGGTTTCACCCCGAAACGAAATAATAAAGTTTCGGTTACGTTGTCGTTTGGGTCAAGCATATCGATTTTCTTTCGTTTTTCGTTTTCCTTCCGTTCCGACACACTGCAGCGCTGTCTCCTGTGGGTTTACTTCTTCTTCTTCTTCTGTGGTTATTAAGGAAAGGAAAAAGGCACCTAATTTCTGTCTGCCTATAGGCGACACGGCGCAGTGCCTTGTAGGGGTGGGGGTAAGGAGGGAATAAAAGAATAGTAGGAAAATAGAGAGAAAAGTTTATTGCGCCGTTCTGCCACAGTGTTCACGAACCAACCACCTAAGAAACCTTGCGCAATTTCCCTCCATTCTGGCGCAGCTTCTAGCCCTCGTTTGGTAGCATGCTGGCCCAGGCTTTGCACCACTCCTCACGGTTGACACGTTGAGACGATTGTCACTGAATATACTCGCGAGGCTGCTTAACTGCGGGCTCGCGATATCGGAATGAATGAATGAATGAATGAATGAATGAATGAATGAATGAATGAATGAATGAATGAATGAATGAATGAATGAATGAATGAATGAATGAATGTTTATTTCTCCCCGATACAATTACAACGCAGACGTTTAGTTGGAAGATCGAAAAAAGACTGTTCGCAAGCAGCTCGACGAGCTCCAAGAACCCGAAAACAACGCAGCAGAAGAGCGTTCACTTCCACCGCCCCTCCTCCTTAGGCCTCCTGAATTGATGCATTTTACATGCGGCTGCTTTCACGCGCAGCTCTCTCCAAGTCTGTACTTCGATAATAAACGATAGAGTTCCATCACGCCACCACCATTAGCGGACTCGGGAATATATGTTCCGACGGTGCGCGTGTGCGTGCGTGCGTGCATGCGTGCATGTGTGTGTGTGTGTGTGTACGTGCGTGCGTGCGCGCGTCCATCGGAGCAGGAATCAACGTCATTGTCACGGGGCCAATTTCCAGATTGCAAACCGGCGTTCGAGAAAACGGGCTTTCATATCATTTCCATCTTTCTTACATATAGAATTCTCTGTCATTCGCGCACTCACCCCACCCCACTCCCTTACCAAACCCACGACTACCTTACATGAAGAGACACCCAATCGCGCGCGCGTGCATCGTTTTCCCCCTCATTCATTGTCTGGCCATAACAAGAACCGCGTCGGCAGCAGCCACTCTTAACCAGGCAATTTCGTACCGAGATGTTTCCTAACCAGTGTTACTCTCCTCCATCTCTTGTCTGACTGGCTGGTTTAGCTGGTTTCCTATACCCCTCCTCTCCAACTCCCCGGAGCTCACCGCCACGCGGGTACAACCGCTCGCGGCGAAACTGCGTATATCCCGAGGAGAAAAACGTAACGCGACACCGCAGCGGCAAGTTGAACGAACCACGTGCCGCAACGGTTTTCAATTAGGAGTTCGGTTTCCTCCCCGTCCAAAACCACCCACCACCCCGAAATCCATGGTTGGACCGCGCAACCGAAGCTTACACCGTGCGAAAGATAAAAAGATCAATTTGCGGGACGGTGCCTCCGATGTAGGGCGTGGGGAGAAACAGTTTGAAGTGTAATAAGTGCAGGGTTCCAAGCAGCCGGCGGAACAAACGCACCCGCTGCAATGCTCTTCTCCCTCTCTCTCTATTACGCTCGCTTGCCTTGTTTACGCAACAAGAATGCATCGTTTGTAGTATGTAATTATATCGCGTGCACACTTGCGCATTCGCAGGAAACCGAAATAAACCATGCGCAGCATGTGTACGTGTGTTGTGTGTGCATTATATATATATATATATATATATATATATATATATATGCGTGTGTGTGTGTGTGTGTGTGTGTGTGTGTGTGTGTGTGTGCGCGCGCGCGCGCCATAAGCCAGCGGTGTCTGATATCCGAACTTTATGCGGCGGAAACTTTCAAATTCTGCGAATCCACATAGAGGAATCCGCAACGTTCCGCGGCAACATTGAACAAACAGCCTCCAAACGTGCTTGCATTATAATATAAAACTGAAAGAAGCTGCTGTGGCTGAACATCAGGTTATGCTTTGCACTTTCTTCACTAAGAGAATGACACTAGCGGTACACAATGTCTCAGTATGGATTGAACGATCCTTCCGCATCAACAGAGTTGAACGGCATTGGCAGGGTATATATATATATATATATATATATATATATATATATATATATATATATATATATATATGTATGTGTATATATATATATATATATATATATATATATATATATATATATATATATATATATATATATATATATATATATATATATATATATATATATATATATATGCCCCGCCGCGGTGGTCTAGTGGTTATGGCGCTCGACTGCTGACCCGAAGGTCGCGGGATCGAATCCCGGCCACGGCGGCTGCATTTTCGATGGAGGCGAAAATGTTTGAGGCCCGTGTACTTAGATTTTGGTGCACGTTAAAGAACCCCAGGTGGTCGAAATTTCCGGAGCCCTCCACTACGGCGTCTCTCATAATCATATGGTGGTTTTGGGACGTTAAACCCCAGATATATATATATATATATATATATATATATATATATATATATATATATATATATATATATATCCTGCCTGTGTGTGTGTGTGTGTGTGTGTGGTTGTGTGTGTGTGTGTGTGTGTGTGTGTGTGTGTGTGTGTGTGTGTGTGTGTGTGTGTGTGTGTGTGTGTGTGTGTGGAAAGAAACGGTGCTAAGTGCCTGTCACTATAGCAGCGTTCAAGGTAGCTGTGATTCTTCAAAGGAAAACTAACTGCGCGGCGGGACGCAAGTTTGGATCTTCTGAACGAGGAGTTCGTCAGTGGCGGCCGTAACGCCACCAAATTTTCACATGTGACGCGATGGGCCCAGGTTATCGCGGGCCAAGAAAGCGAAGAAAGTGGAAATACCGGGGACGCACTTCAGGGCCTCGGCATCGCAGTTCGTGACAAGGACTGGCTTGACGATGACTAGAGACCCTTTATTTGATTTGAACTTGAAGTCGAATATTCCCACATCCCTAGTCTTTCTACATTTCGGCGAAAAAACGCAAATTCTGCAATTTCTCGCGAAAGCGCCGGGTTGCGGAAAGGTAAAGCCTCTAGTGAAAACTCGTACACAGCGCCCGATTCTAGGCTTACGAAACATTCCGTACGTGGTATGAACAAAGAACTCCTCTTCAATTTCAATCGTGTCTTTGCGAGCATTCCTTTATTCTTCTTATTCTTTGCACTTGACTTTCATAGAAATGGTGTATAGAGACGTTTTCGAGAAATACCCGAGGGTATCTATGTACATACAGTCGTCGTTTCACGTTAACAAAGGTGTTCACTATAACCATAACTATACCGTCGCGTGTTTGTTATTGCACCAGTTAAGCGATTCTCAAGGACCAAGACTTTATCGCACAATGATGCGTTGGGTGCTTCGCAAAACTGTGTTTCGCAAACTGCCAAAAAAAAAAAAAAGATCACAGTCCAAGAACACCGTACAGACGGTCAACTAGTAGCAGAAACGTGCGGCCACGGTGTTTATCACGCGCTGGAATCAGTCGAAGTGTCTTTTGTTGCAGCTTTCGATTTCTATATCACCATATCTAAGAGAAGCGTGCTTCAAGCTTTGCGTTTGGTGATGTTAGTTTAAGGATGTCGAGAACACAAAGGATTCTATAGGTAGCGATTCATTCTGCGGCGGGTATAGTCCCTAGCTATATATGCTATGACAAAACCTGGAGAGAAACTATAGTGCTAGCGCGGAGACCCTTCGAAGTGGCGTATGCTATAGCATTGCTTCTTCATTATAGTTTCTGCGCACTCACGGACCACCACATTTTCCCACCTTAGTCATGTACAGCGTCGTTGTAAATAATATTGAGGAGTCAGTCCACTCTGCGAGTGTGGATGACTGGCACACCGTTTGGCACACGTACGGTCAAAGAGTTGACAGAATTTCGAACCAGAGCCGATGACACACCATGCAAGTCCGAAATATCTGTGCAGAAAGTCCCTTTTGAATTCAGCGTATATATGCTCCTTTAAAGTTTTCCGTTTCAGCAGCATGACGTCTTTTTGCCGTGTTATACGTCGTCTTGCCTGGCTTTCCGCATGCACTTGGCCTTCCGTGCGCGATCCTAATTGGTGTTCGCCGCCCGTACGTTCTAATCTTCATTTTTATTGGACCAGTGGCGAGAAACGCGGGTTTGCCCAGTTTGTTTGGCACATCTACCACTAAAAGAGCTTTTAGACATGCAAAGCTCAGGAATGTTTATTATAAATTATTATCCATCGTATTAATTAGAAACCAACTCAAACGACATCATATTTCAATCGTTTCAGTTTCTTCACAAGTATGCCCTCTATAACAAGATCAAAAGGTAAGTGGGTTGTTCTAATTTTCCTTGATGTCGGGCTATGTTTAGGCTTTGATGACCGAGTCAAGCAGTGATGGGACAAAGCCGGATGAAGGCAGCTCGTATAATCCGAGCACGAAACATGCGGAAGAATGAAAAAGCACGGCGGCAAATGTCAAAGGCAACGAGGGAGGCAGCAATAATATAGAAAGGAGAACAATCAGAAGAAAAAAGAAACGCGTCGCCTACGTTCTTTTGTAGCTGTGCAGTCACGCCGTCACTTTCCACGCGAAGACACCACCGGAAGCATGCTCCGTAATACTAACCTCGAAAGCGGCGTTATAACAACAGAGAATGAGCCCGGTCGCCACCCTGAACAAAAAAAAAAGATAGAAAAAAAACACGACGCTAAGATAACAAAGAGAATTGTATCATATAGTTCAACTTGGGTGGTTCATCAAGGAAGCCAGAAATGTGATCCAGGAAAGACGAGCAGTAGTGTAAACAGAGAATGTGAAAGAGGTTAAACCAGCACTGATTGTTTTCGATTCACAAAGGATCACTCCTCCAACGTTTGTAAGCACGTATACGCAAGCACACTCAGAAAGAAACAAAACGCGCACAAGTGTGCACACATTCGCACACACACGCAAGCGCGCACCCAAACAAAGATATATGCAAGTATATGTCTTTGTTGACGCAGAGCACATCTCTCGCGGCGTGTCTGGAAAGAAGGATAGCGCCTGAAAGAAAATTCTGTAATGGCCGTATACTTCCGCAAGTGGAAAGTGTTGGCGGCCACCCCGTCGAAAGCTCGCCCTGAAAACATGACTCCATCGATTTTTTTTTTTGGCATGGGTTTTGTAGCTTTTTTTTTTCTCAACATATCAACGTTGAATTGTGCTCCGCGTTCGAACGATGTGCTGCTCAGTGGTAAAAAAGAAATAGGGAAAACACGTGAGAGAGAGAGAGAGAGAGAGAGAAATAATGACAACGTACTTTCATTTGACCCGTCACAACGTCTCTTCAAGATTGCGCGGACGTGAGGGATAATCCTACAATTACAAAAGAGACATATTTTACAGCTCGGATGTGGTTGGTTTCTTAATTTCGTTGAAAGCGGGACAAAAACACGAACAAACGCAAAGCCACATCACAAGAGCTGACCGCAACATCAGAATTTCGCACACAATATCCGCATGACAACTTGAGGACACCAAGGAAAGCTCGCATTGCCAGTGGAGCAACTTCGCGCCTGACGAAATAAGAGACCATTCTGGACCGACATGTCGTTACGGCAGTCAAATTCGCACAAGCCAAGACGGGACCAGTGCGAAAAATTGTATCGCATTTCTGGGGCTTTACGTGCCAAAACCACGATACGATTACGAGGCAGGCTCAGGATTGATTTCGACTGCCTGGGTGTCCTTAACGTGCACCTAAATCTAGGCACACCGGTTTTGTTGCAACTCGCCCCTATCGCCTTGCTGCAGCCGGCGGCCGGAAATCGAACCCGCGTCCTCCACAGCGTACAGCAGCGTGACATTTTACCAGTTATAATACGGCGGGTCAGTGCGAAAAGTTCCAGCAAGAAATCGTGAGGACATTGTGGGCGAGTGTGCAAGATAACAAAGTCGGAGTCGGTGCACGTGACGTGTCCTTGCGTTTCTTCGTGTCCCTGTCTCAGTCGAACTACGTTTTCAAACAACCCTGGGTAGGGCAGCTGGTGACACCATATTTGGTAGCAGGTCACTGCTAAGTACTGCTGAGTACTCTGGGGAGCGCCAGCACAGTAAGATACGAACGAGAAACGAGAACACATTAATGATGAAAGGAAAAAGGAGGAAAACGCGGGACGTGGTACTATTCAAGACAACGAGAAAGAGAGAGAGAAGCAACAAAAGAGGCGTCCAATCACAAAGGGACCGAGAAGGGAGCTGAACAGGGCGCCGTAAGAGCAAAAACTGATATCTAAGGAACCAAATGAGAAGCCGGCAGAGACGGGGAGAGTGGGAGACATCGGATCCGTGGCGAAATACGAATCCCGAACTGGTCGGGGTGCCCCCCACCCTACAGTGCCGGGAGGTTACTATGGTACAGCGTTAGAAGAGAGAGAGAAAGAGAGAGGGAAAGGACTCGAGCGTCAGCCGCGGGGTCCGCTAATCAAGATTGAAGCGCGACCCTGGACTCACGCCCGCCTCGCGTTTACGCCGCCTACGACCACCGGTGGCGCTACCATCGCAGGGGTATAGGTGAATGGAGCAGGGACAGAAAGGAACCGGAAGAGTTGGCCCGGACATCTCCTTCCGGGGCCGTCCCGGAAACGAAAACGAATGAATTAGAAGCATGGCGATGACCGCGCGCGCGTGCGCAGTGCGCGGGCACGCGTCAAGCGCGGGATAAGGCGACTCGCGTGCGACTCTCGTGTGAGCGTGATTCTGCGAGCACGTGGCTCGGAGGTAATTGTAGTAATTGTAAATGTAAGTCTTGACCGCCATGTGTGCAAATGTTCACTAGACGTTTCTCCCGAAGTGTCGGCTGAGAAAAAGGCTGAAACGCATCGCAGCTTCTATACTCATGTCGCGTCGAGTCGAGAAGCCCAAAGCCCCGACATTTGCGTTAGAAAACGTGCTTCAAAATTGGAGCTTGTCCTTGGAGTCGTGAAGTATAGTTCTACATTATCACCCTTTGGGCAGGATGACGTGTGTATTTAGCACATGCATTATGCAAAAGAACACTAACACTGTAGCAGGAGGGAAAGCAAGGACACTGAGTCGCAAAGGCGCGTGTAATAGACGAACAAAACAGATTATGCAATGAACTAAACAGAGTAAGCGAATGACGAAGAAAGACATGCAGGATTTGAAAATTGAAACCCTCGGACATCGAGTCAAGTGCGCGGGAGAGAGCATTGGAGGAGGCGTCCCCGTTAATTAACACTTATGACGGATAGTTATCTTGGGTCACCGGACGTAGCTCGATTATGATCGTGACTTCGACGCAAGTGGGTCGAGTCCGAAATTGGACTGACCAACACTGATTCAACCGCTATTTACGTACAAATACTGTCACGTGGGTCCCTCGAGTAAACCTTGAAGTGCTTGAAGGCGCGCTGACAAAACCCGACCCGACGCATTCTCAGCCTGACGCGTTGTCGCGTTTACACGAACGCGATCCCAACCAGGCTTCGTCGAATCCCAGTTCTTACAAATGCGTAACTCGTGTTTAAAAGTATGTCATATGTAGGCTTATCGGGCTGACTTTCTGTGTTTCGTAACGACAACGACTATAAGTTTTTATTGACGACGGTGAAAGAGCAAGCTGTTACAAATTGCACGAGAACACGCCGATACAGGTTCGCCTCTCGTCTCAAAGGTATGTTTCTAAAAACGTCGCGGAAACTACTGCTGAGTAGGAAATAACAACTAAACTTACTTATGTAATGCAGCTGTTACGAAGACGCTAGGAATCCTCTGCACGCTTTTAGCGTTAACGATAGAGGCGCGTGACGCTGCTGCCGGCATGGTGTGTAATACAGCTACGTAACTGAACATGTTTTCGTTGACGCCACGTGGGCTCTATATGCCAAGACAAATACGGAGGACGAAGAGCCGGCCCGGCATACATATTTCGTTACGAGCTGGCGTCTGTTACGTCCGCATAACCGCGAGGTTACGTCAAAAAAAAGCAACAACCCGAAGGTCAAGCAGTCATCTCTGCATAGGCTCGCAAGGAGATACAGCGATGATCGTCAACGCGCGCTCGAGAATAGCGCGAGCGAGCGCATCCTTACATGAGCGAGGACAAGCTTAAGTAAGGGCTGTTACGTAACTCGGGGGGGCGGGTGCTGCGCTCGTTGCGAAACTTGTGTCCACCAACCATAGCGTTTCCAGCTGGACCATGCGTGGTGCTTGGGAAGGGAGCGGATAATTCTTTGCGTATCACTTTGGCAAGTTTTACCAGTCACTGCGCTCTGTTTTGCCTTCGAACGACAGAAAGCAGAGTTATGTTAGTAGGGATTCATTCTAAAAGAACGTAAGGCGTGCAAACACGGACACAAGATAACAGATCAAGACAACACAAACGCCGACTATCAACTGCGCATGCGCAGGTATAGAGCGCCACCTGTTAATAGGCACACGTGATGGTCTACACGATAGAGAGCTTGTCTGGCAGTTCAATGCAGTGGAGTAGGCAGAAATTTGTTTCGGGGGGAGGGGGGGCACCCCCTTGATCCGACATGGGATCCAGGCAGGTAAGTGTGGTCGAGTGTCATCTTGTGGCCTGTATCCCATGGGAGAAAAAAATTTCGGTCGCCCCCCCCCCCCCCCCTTGGCTACGCCACTGGTTCAATTGATCTTTATGCGAGTTAGTCGACGGCTGTCTCACACATGCGCTACTACTATATGTCAGATCTCGGCCGTTAGACGCGTTTCTTCATTCTTGTGCCTGTACAACAATGCACATTCATCGAACACAGGCATGCACTTACACTTTTGACAGTGTAAACAAAGATCAGATGGTGGGACTCTGGTTAACGACATATCATGTTCCATGAGTATGTGACTAACACAGCGGTCCGCCTGCCCCACGTTTTGTCTTTCTTTATTTATAATTTTTTAAAGATATCTTCCCGGGTTTCTTCCAACGGCATTCCGCAACGAGGTATACGTCCGTTCTTTCACCGAATTCAAGTACCGTATTAACTCCCTAACTACCAGCACTGCCCAATGTTATGATTACGGTATGGGCTAAACGATGGCTCATGCTGCCAAGTTTTGCTATCTTCGTCATGACAGAGTTGCTGCCTTGACGAAAACAAGTCTGCTTGGAGAAACGTTGGCTTCAGCAACGCGACGCGCCCTGTTCAAGGGTATTTCATCTCTTCAAGGTTCCGTCTTCTCCTGAACTTCTGGCTTCTAAAGATTGCTTTTCTTCTACCTCTCACTATCGAACGACATTTTTCTTACTTAGCGCGAGTGTCAGCCGCGCCGCTACTCTCGACCCCTGGTGGTGCAGACGACGGCGGGGGCCTCCGGGAGTGATAGCCGCGCTTGCGTCGTGTGTTCGCTTGTGTCACCACAGAGTTGCCGTCTCAGTGTGCTGCCGCATATAGGAACGGCCTTAAAAACCATCCGGGTGGCACTGCGCCGTCGTTGGGTGCCCGACACGAGAGAAAAAGGAAGCGTTGAAACATCACGGGAACAGTGAGCGGTTTGTGCTTGTTAGATTCCAACGTTCTCATGGCCCTTGAGATAAGTAATAGTGAGCTGGTGCTTTTGCTCAAGGCCAATTTTCTACCTGTTCAAACGGCTGCACTGCAAGTGTATGGTTAAACGACCATCTGCTGGATGAGCAAAAAAATAATAATAACTGAATCACTAGAACGACAACGACGAATCTTGAAATGAGAAAGACAGTATTCATGCACCTCACCAGATATTTTTCAAACTGCGAAGCCAATTAACAAATGTTTTCTTAATTTTGCCTGAAGACTTACAGGCGCCACCGCAGCTACCGAGTGGAAACAAGCTTCAGTTATTAATTGCATAGAAATTTGAACACGCGGTTGTTTAATCTTGCTTCTGAAATCCAAAATGCGGCCACCTTGGTTGTAAATTTGTTGATCAAAAAATTCGATGTTTCACTTTTTACAACTTACTATAGTTTCACTTTTACAACTTCATGTCTATAGAATATATGTATTTCACAGCCGCGAGGCATGAACCTCACAGCCGCGAGGCTGTGGTTTTCGACCTGTGGTTTCATAACAAAGGAAGGTCGAAGTTTTACGATAAATCCAAAGGAAGTCAAGGCGATAAATTATCCGCTCAATTGTGAACGAAAGTGACAGGGTGGAGGATCCTTCCGATCCTTCCATTCAGTTATCCTTAACGACGCACGTCGCGACAGAAAGTGCACGCGTGTGCGCCGCTTGGTCAGGATCGAACTCAATCAATATCGGACTCAACGTAATCTTCGTCTGTTCTGATAGTGATTCAAAGCACCTGTGGCGACGGGGTGTTCTTGCAGACTGCTCTTTAAGAACACAGACGTTGGGGGCCGGCATGCGCGCTGCGTCTAGCTTTGCTTCGGACGCTACGCCAGGCCATCCTTTCGCAGTAATTAAGGAAACCGCACGTAATCTCCGCTACAGCGTTCTGCGTTAAAAACTTAAATAATCGCCTAAGTAAATTCATCCCGTTACATTTTGCGAGAGAGCACAAAACAGCCATCGTGCAGCACAAAGTCGGACGGTAGCGCGGCACGAAAATATCTGTCGCTGCTGCCTTTCAGAAAAAAAAAAAGGAAGATACAGCTTACTAGGCTTCATCTGGCCGTTATCATACGCAATTGCGTAAGTTTAAAACATTTCTTGATATGATACAGTTATAAAAGAAAAAAGAGAGTGGAACGACTGCACGGCGTTGCAAACTATTCAAACTTTCGTGACGATGTTGCTGAAGTTCTCGGGTTTGGCAAGCTCCTGGCACAATGCACTTTCGAAATGTAGTCCGAAGAGATGCACGTCGAATTCGATAGGAGAGCTGCAGCGTTCGCGAATCTGCCATCGCACGCATGGAGCACAAACGGCAGCGCTTTATCGCCGCGTGTTTCAGCAGCCCGCATGCTCGCACCGCGGCTCGGTCGGCCAAACATGCAGACGACGCTGGAAACTGTATAGAATTCAGCTTAAACTTAACGAGAGCAAGAAGAAGACGCAAAGGGATATCAGCCACGCGTCGCGCTGTTTCTTCTTCGTCGCGTCTGAAAATTTAGGCCCACACGCGGCAGTAATCGTGAGCCATCAGCTAACAGAGTTCATCTTTCCTTGTTTCCGGAGCATACTTCCTGTTTCTGATCCCTTCTTTAATTAAACGTTCTTCAATATTACCGAGTTCTTCCGTGCCAAAATCATAATGTAAACCATCATGAGGCACAGATTAGTTGGGGGCACTGCAGGTTAATCTTAACCACTAGAGATTCCTTAACGTGCACCTAAACTTATATAAACGAGCGTTCTTGCTTTTCGCACCCATCTATGCTATAAGCGTCTTCGATTTCATCCATTCATTCAATTTTAAAGAAAGCTTCCCCAGGTAATAAAACACACACTGTCCACATTCGCGCGTTATCTATTCGTTGAATTCATTGCACGCTTAATTACTGATTATACTAGGAGCGTGAAGATCGGATGCCTGCATAATTAAAGGGTAAAGGTTGAAGGTTGAGGTTTATTTGCTTCTATTGCAGAAAGAGAGCAAGAGGAAAAGTGTACAAAGGCCTGGCAAAGGGCTTCCGCTCCTGTTGGTTCAACACTGCGGTATAGGTGTATACACGATTAAATTCTTCACATGAAGAGAAGACATCGACACTTTGTACTCTTCGGCGTTGTACGACATCTGATTAGCTATGATGTCGCAATACACTTTACGCACCTAGCATACGCTGACGTCACTGGGAGTCACGAATGCTCATACGGGTGCCATTCACTCGTATTACAGGTCCTATGTCACAGGACGCCGTTTGTATTGTAATTGGGCCGCATTCATATAACCATGATTGCAACATCTGATGACATCTGGCTGTCTGAAAGCCGGTAATTTTCGCAGTCGTAAGAAGGGCTCAACATCATGAAAAGAAGCCCAAGTGATAGCAGTCAACTATATTGCGAAGTTAATGCCTCACATAACGCAAGCGACATTTATAGGAAAGCGCCAGCAACACTCTGCGTATAAGGGGGTCACGCTTTCACTAGGTCATCGTCAAGACAGAACACACTGCCAAGAAGTTCAATTTTGTGCAATCTGTGACGCAGATCCCGTTGTACCGTGATGACGCCACAAACCTTGTCTCGTACATAGCAAGCCGCACGCAGCTTTCTAGAGGACCGACCCTCATCAACGTAAGCGCCTCCTCTCTGCATCAAGCGACAGCGGGCCTTCAGTTTATAGCTTTCCTAGGCGATTGGGCAAGCAAGCGCAGACATCTTACTCAGGTTGGGCTTTCGACAATTGTTTAATGTTGGTCAACGGTGTTCACTCATTGTACTGTACACTGGTGTGTGTGTGTGTGTGTGTGTGTGTGTGTGTGTGTGTGTGTGTGGTGTGTGTGTGTGTGTGTGTGTGTGTGTGTGTGTGTGTGTGTGTGTGTGTGTGTGTGTGTGTGTGTGTGTGCACGCGTGTTTGTGTTATAGATAGATAGATAGATAGATAGATAGATAGATAGATAGATAGATAGATAGATAGATAGATAGATAGATAGATAGATAGATAGATAGATAGATAGATAGATAGATAGATAGATAGATAGATAGATAGATAGATAGATAGATAGATAGATAGATAGATAGA
>NC_051181.1:138342619-138440119 GCF_013339695.2 Rhipicephalus sanguineus | reverse complement strand
GGATGCGCACACACAAACTAAAAGATTTCGGAAAGGAAGGGGTGAGGGTTGACACCCCCCCCCGTAAATGTTAAATTTTGCAAGTGTATATATGCACGTGCACATACAAACGCACCCACGATCACAAAGTACGGTTGAACAGCTCTCCCACTCACCCCCCCCCCCCCCCCCGAAAAATATTTCTGGCTACGCTACTGAACACAGATACGGGGAAAACATACGGGCCATTTGAAGCTAATGACTGCGAGAAATAAATATCAGTGCTGAATCTAAAAGTTTAAACGCTCCTGTCTCACCAGTGCCACTGCTTTCCTGCAGGACAAGTGAAACGGGGTTGATTGAACGACGTCGATCTATTCTCCGAACTGACCGACTTCACCCTAGTTTCTATCCTCATTGTCGACCTAGCGTTTTTCTTCACTACGCCCCTCTCCTCGTCTTCGCCTCCCTAGACTCCCTCTTCTTTCCTCATCTCCAGGGAAATAAACAGCAGCGTAGCGAAGTCACCCGCTAATGCCGACGACTCGTCTTTCCTTCGGAATAAATTTCGCCCCCTTGTCCGCTCTAAATACGCGCCTCGTTTTCTTCGATTCATCGATTACGCCCACAGGCAAGGCAAAGCCCGTGTAACTAGGCTTCCAGTCTACACAACGCCGGCGGCCCATTTCGAGTCATGAATAATTCAGAGCGACGCCGCTTCATGACAACTCCTGTTGCTGATGGGTCCGCGCGACGTCTGGGCGTAAGATACAATTTCCAGGCGTCCGTTTCGAAGAATAAATAAGGCACACGCTAGGCACTTAGGGCTTGCGTGAACGGGCTACCCGGACAAAGAGTAAGCGAGCCCGTCAACGTTTCGTGGACTTCGATTGTGCGTCCTGCAACGAAGGTACTGAATTTTGGTGCATCGGAAATGTTATTCACCTAATGTTGTTAGGTCTGCCCAAATGAACGTTTTATTCGATTGTTTATTAAGTGGCCAGCCAGTAGAAAATATAAACGCCCTGTCTAGTCTCACTGACAATCCATAGAGAAGCTATTGATTAATAAACGCCCTGGCTTATACGAAGTCATTATTTCCATGAACGTCATAGCCGTGGAATATCCTGCTTACTATCGAAGAAAATATTGACGGTAACGTGTACTGTACAGCTTGCAGTTAGGCAAGCAGATCTCTTCCATTAGCGTGAATATAAATGGGATTTTTTTATGAGAATCAAGTGGGCGACACATAATCAACCGCTTCATGACAACTCCTGTTGTCATGAGTCATGACCTAGATGTATCCATAAGTTATTAGCCTGCCTGTCTTCATGCCTGCTGTAAGCGGTAATACATGTCGGCTAACCACACTATAACTTTAGCAGCTAACCAGATTACAGGACATCAGCAAATTTAGCTGCATTAATTGCCTTTAAAACATCGCGCGACTCCAAATGCGCCTCCCACAAGCGCTCCATCTAAGCAGACACATCTTGTGCATGGAAGTAACGCTTGAAGTGAAATTCCGAGGAGGCTCCCACGAAATTGCACAAAACGCACGTTTCAGCAGTGTCATTAGTTGATTCGTCGTTACAGTCGAGTAACGTCAACCACTTGTCGCAAACGATTCGTCGGAGAAATATTTTAACTGCTTAACTGGAGGGAGAGACCAGGGTAACCTGGAAAATGGAAGCGTAACGTGCATTCTCTCTCTCTCTCTCTCTTTCTGTCGTGTGAGCGCAGCTTCGCCTAAGCATAAAATCAAACGCGCGGAATAACACCTTATGCGTGTGCGTCTATTTCGCTCATTACAGAGTTCGCGTAAAGTACGTTTAAAGTATCTCCCATGGACTAATCGACCCGAAACCGAGCTCTGCTAACACATCAACAGCTGTACCTCATTAACCTCATTACTTTTCGACAGGTCCTCAATTTACAACAGCTTAAAAGCAATCGCCCCAGTGCATCAAAACACCAAATTCGATGGCGATCTGTATAAACAGAACAGCGAACACAGTCGAAGTCCGGAAGCTTGCTTCTACCTTTCCCTCGATCATGTGAAAGTACCAAGAACGTTAGAGGCCCGACGAGAAATAAAAAGAAGAGTGACGAAGCAGGGAATCGAAAACACCATGTTTGTCTTTCGAAACGACCGTCCGACTTCGTGGAAGCGAGACGACCGGCCTAGCAGCGCTTCCCACAGGACAAGGGGGGTTGTGGGGGGTTAGGGGGGGGGGGGGGGGGGGGGCAGAGTTATTGACCCGATTTGATCCCGCACCGCATATGCAGCCATCGGCGCCATGTTGACACACGTCGAAACATCGTCAACAAAGTGCTTTCCCCGTCAGTCGCATCCTTCGCTCGCGTCGAGCGGGAAGGCCGCTTCGGTTGCTGTCCAAACAGAAGCAGTGCTCGAGACATGCTGTAGCCCGTATCGGTGTGTGTGTATACATACCTTAGCGACCTCGATATAAGCTGCGAAGCCTGATAAGGCGTGTCGTGCCGCCGACAAGCAATCGTGTACCTCCGAGCTCTGGCGGACAGACCCAGAATTAGCGTGGCTCGCTCGTTAAAAATGAAGCAAATGAGACGTGAGAACATCAGAATGCTGTTTACCATCTCCACCGATCGATCAAAAAAAGTTTTCGAAAGTTTTGCTGCCCTCACTTTGAGAGAGAAATAAACAGTAAAATGAAGTCAAAATGATAGTTTTTTTTTTCTTTTTTCCTTTTTTTCTCTCTCGCGAGGCTTCGGTATCGAACTTCCGGGGGAATCCTCCCCCGAGAGAGAAAACATCGCGTCTTCCAGCTTTCCATGACTTTTCTACGCCGAGAAAGGGCGGCGCCGGCGTAGTTATAATTATGCGACCTCTCCGTCACCTTCCTGGTAGAAAAAAAACGGATTAAAAAGAATTGGCTGAGGTTTAACTGTTCTAAGCCTACTTATCACGAACGAAATAGTACGTTTGTCTTGCTTTTGCAAAGACAATGCACACGGTGTTGAATCTTAGCCTGGTCACGTGGTGCCGCAGCGGCGAGGCTGTAACATAGCGCAGCAGCGACATCTCTCCGCAGCGGACGTCACACCTGCCGCGCTTGCGCCGCAGTCGTCAGCAGTCGTTCAGCAGTCGAGCACCATAACCACTAGAACATCGCGGCGGGTAGGGAGTATGGACAGTTAATGCAATGGTTAACGTAACGGTATACTTCTGCCATACTTCTGTATCAATCACTGCAATGCTTCGCTCACTACTTGCGGTGTTCCCTCGAGGAATTCGCCGCCATTTTCTATTTATGCGGCCACTTATCGCGGGACGCGATAACTCGTCACGAGAACTAATTGTACGACACTTTAGAAGCACAACCAAACCGGCAAGGCAGGGAAGTGTCATCGCAGTCTAAGCGGGCACCTCGTATAGATGAAGGTAAACAGAAGACGCGGTGTCCTCACTTTCCAACATCCGCGCTGTAGGATCGTGGAAGCATTAAATCTGGATTCGTATGAGGGCAGCAGATGCAAATCGCTAGAAAGAGAAAGAGTATCTGAAAATTGATTGAAAACCACTGTGCGGGGCATGATGGTTATTTTTTTTTTTCACAGGTAAAAACGAACTGGCTTGCTGCAAAATCACAAAAGAAAGAGGGGGGGGGGGGGGGGGCAGTTCGAGGGATGCAGAGAGATGAAAATCAGCCTCAAAGGAGACAAAAGGAGGCGCAAAAGTCACCGAGGAAAACTGTTTCCGCCTCGCCTTCTCGCATCGATTCATCTCCGGCAGTCGTTCTTGCCGTTCTCGAAAAAGAAATCGAATCGTCCGCCCGGCGAAGCTCGAAGCCGTGGATACACTTATAAATGCTCCGAACCGAATGCTCTCGTCTGTTCGGCGCGACTCAATCTTGCACTCGATGGGAACGTTCGATATCGAACTTCAACGGCGTGCCGAAGTCATGCCGTGCCCCCCACATCTGCACTCATTGACTTCTTTCTCTTGCTTCCTTTTTCAGCGAGTCTATCTTCGGTTTCTTCGTCTCCGCTTGTACCTCCGGTGCATTTTGCACGAGGCCCACCTTTCTTTTTTTTTCTCTCTTTCGCTCGGCTCGTACGATACACGTGTCTGTTGTCCCACGCGCCGATACATGTACGTGTAAGGAAGAAGAGTCAGAAAATCGAGGGCACAGACCCAGTAAAGCCGGCGCCGTTGCCGCCTTCAATAACAGAGTTCGGGAAAGAAAAACTCCGATTGTTCAAGGCGTTCTTCGAACCGCCGAGCGCGTCTTGATCTGATGCTCGCTTTTCTTTTAATGCTGATACGAGCCGGTTCACTTAAGATTTGGCTTTAGATTCTCTCGTTTTTTTTTTGTTGTTGTTTTTTCAAGGCTCCCATCTATCTTTCCACTTCGACCGTTGTCGCACGCGCGATATCGGGGTTTGGCACGAACACGTGCGTAACCAAATCGTTGTTTCAATTATTGTTCTTCTTTATTTCCTTTCGCTCTTCTTCCGTTGCCACCGGTTAAACGATTTCGCTAGACTGAGCCACGTGGACAAGAATAGCTAGAAGTGCGGAATATTGTTGCCCTTTGCATGAAGCCGCCGTTCGACGATCCCTTGATGCCTTCCTTCGATGCAACATATCGCGATTTCGCGCGATCTATTTGTTTATATTAAGCTCGATAGCCCGTATTGGTAGAGAGAGGAAGAAAAAAAAAACATAATTTTAAGAAACGCGCCCCAATTTGAAACGTCCCTGCTGCAAATAATTCAAGCGTCGTTTATTACGTTGTGCGCCATTATGACAGGGTAAACCTCGTGACGATGGCACTTGCTCTTCCATGCCTTTTGCCGTTTACGCAAGATATATGATAACTGGTACACAGTAGCTCGGGGATTTGAAAAGTTTGTTAAAGCAAAGTTTAGCAAGCTCGAAAGGGCTCGCAATTAAAACTATCACGAAAGGACGCAGACAGAATGTAAAAACAGATAGACACATGGACGTGACCGCGTATGCTCCAATTTTAACGCGATAGATTGAAAGAGCTCGGTTCGCAGACATTCCGGCGGCGGCGTCGTTGGTTGTGAGCGAAAGTTAGAGATTGATGTAAATAAATATATAATAAAAAAGATATTCGCTCCGATTGAGAATCGAACCTACGCCTTCTTCCAGCAAGCATGTGTTCTACCACGGAGCCATGCCAGTGCTTGAAACTGCTTCGTAAAAAAAACGCTATGAGAATGTCGTGCAGTGAGACGAGTCTCCTTAAAGCATGTAATATTGCGTGGCAGAATCGTAGAATTGCACCAGGAGTTAAAACGTGTGAAATGCTTAACGAGTGGGTGGTTTAAAGCTGCCCGCCCATTACAAAGTGTGCAGCTGCGCAGGTACGCGTGGAACCTTACGGAGGCGTAGTGATTACGTCGGCAATTTGCAAAAGGAAGAATTATGGCGCAGCAGGCACCTCGCAACTGAACTTGCAGTAGGCATTCTAGGGTAGTTTGAAACGGCCTATGTTACGCGCACAAACGTTCCTTTCCTTGTGGCACGGTTGAAGGTGATGCGCACCGGACCTAATTACGCTATCGCGTTCTACTCTTGAAGGCGAAGCTCAAGCGTCCTCCAAGTTTTTCTGTTCTGTCCGAGTTTTCTTTATTTCTGTTCTTATTTGCGATTTCTTATTCTTGTTTGTCCCAAAATTAGCTCGTGCGAGCTCGACAACACAGATAGCTGTTTCACCGACAAGGTGGCTTTCTTACATATGTAACTTTATGTGGCGAAGCCGACTTTATGTACTATTTAAATTGGTTTTGTAGCGTGCGTGCGTGCGTGCGTGCGTGCGTGCGTGCGTGCGCGCGTGCGTGCCGGACCGGACGGACGGACGGACGGACGGGACGGACGGAGGATGGATGGATGGATGGATGGATGATGGATGGATGGATGGATGGATGGATGGATGATGGATGGATGGATGATGGATGGATGGATGGATGGATGGGATGGACGGACGGATGGATGGATGGATGGACGGACGGACGGACGGACGGTGGACGGATGGATGATGGAGGGACGGACGGTTGGACGGATGGATGGATGGATGGATGATGATGGATGGATGGATGGATGGATGGCCAGAAAGAAATTCGAGAAACTATGGGAGAAAGAAAGTTGATCTAGTTCGTAAGTAGGCATCACCAAGGCCTCAGTCACGCAGACAGTGTTCCGCCTTTGGCCTTGCCATCCAAGACTCACTCTGTGTCTGAATAAATAAATCAATCAACCAATAAGGGCGGGCATGCAAACACGGACACAGAAGAAATCTGTGTTTTCTCGTCCTTCTCCTGTGTCCGTGTTAACACGCGCACCATTTTTCAAGGTAATTACCCCCCAATAAGGTATAACGTCATACCAACGACACTTCTGGAGCAGATGTGCCAGGTACCTCTAAAAAAGTCCTGTCAGACTGACTGTTTTTTTTTATTTCGCAACATCACTGTCATCATGAAAGATAACTGTGACATGCTTTTTTACAGCAAATATCTTTATGGTATAAACACGCGTAGTAACAACCAAATATTGCACTAGCAGTGAACGCTCAAAATCGGAAATACAAATGGATCGGACAGTTCAAACGATGATGGAGAAGCCTTATTTCGCGCTTGTATTGTTTTTGTTTTGTCTTATTTACGTATATGCATAAGTTCACGTTCCTTGGATCCGGTGAATAGCAAGTAATATGAAGTGCAGGGGCACGTGCAAAAAAAAAGGCATTTATTCACAACGTTTCGACCGGGGACAGGCCTGTTTGAAGAGTTATATATATATGTATGTATCCTCATTTGGGAGAAGTTTGCGAGTTATACATCATAATGTATGACCAGACAGAGACGTAAATATTGCAGGTGAAGCCAGGCTTCCGTTCCGGGAAGGATGAAATGGTTATTTTTCACGAATCGCACTCCACGGGACTCGGCGCCACTCCATGTTATGTCTTTTACTTTCCATAAACACTTTCTACAGTTCGCTCCATGTTTACTTTGCTAACTAACAAAAAGTAAAATATGGTAAGCGAAAAACGACAGGTGCATATTGAAGTAAGTAAACACCGCGGTGATTCCTTCGCGATGCGTGTTGGGTTGTCGACCGTTAATAATCGTTCGATACGGTTGAGTGGTTACACAGCGGCCTCGAAACCTCCGGAACCTAAACCAAACAGGTTCACTTCCGGTCACCGTTGAGGGCGAGCAAGGTGAGCGCTCGCGTCTGAAGCGCTTGCGCGGATTCGAGAACTTTGATTGGTCGGCGCACACTCCGCTTTGTATAATAATAATATCTGGGATTTAACGTCCCAGAACCACGATATGATTATGAGAGACGTCGTAGCGGAGAGCTCCGGAAATTTCGACAACCTGGGGTTATTTAACGTGCACCTAAATCTATGTACACGGGCCTCAAACATTTTCGCCTCCATCGAAAACGCAGCCGCCGCGGCCGGGATTCGATCCCGCAACCTTCGGGTAAGCTATTTCAATGGTGCCGAGTCATTGCGGAATTGTCGGCATGATCGCGCGGATGAAGCTGCACGATCGGCTCATGACCAAGATCTGCGGACACCCATACCACTCTTGAGAACAGACGCCGCGTGGCGACTACGAGCACGCCGGGTTTCTGCACGCCGTATCACTCTTCTGCAATGGAATACGCCGGGTTTCTCCAACGCGCGCCTGTATTCGATTGACCCAAATTTGCAACTTTCGTTTGCCACCGCTCTCAAGACGCGATGCAACTTTACTGTGCCGCATGTGGTTGGGCGTGGCATTTCGAATGCGTATTCGTGTCTCATTGGATGGCCAGCAGTGCGGCATGCAACATTTGCGCCTGCGAGGAGACGCTTGAACACATTCTATGCCACTGCCCATCATATCAGGCTCAACGACGTAGTATGGAAGTCAAGCTCCGTCACTGGACTCAAGACCGCTGACAGAAAAGAAGATCTTGGGACCTTGGCCTACGGTCTCGCATACGCGCAAGGCACGAAGCCCTCTTGTGCTTCTTGAGGACCACCGGACTTCACGAGCGCCTGTGAATAACAGCGCGAGTTCGTGTTGTGTAGTTCATCCATCCTTTCTTACTCTCTTCTTTCTCTTTACCCTTTCTTTTCTATTATTTCCCCTTCCACCCCCAGTGCAGGGTAGCCAACCGAGCCAAGCTTGGTTAACCTCCCTGCCTTTCCTCTTCGTATATCTCTCTCTCTCTCTCTCTCTCTCGAGTGACTCCGCTTTGTACAACGCTGATGGTAGGCGCACGGGCAAGGCGTTGGACGATGTGTCAGAAGACGTCATGAGGAACGCATGAGACAAACACGGTCGCCTCCGACAAATGACTCAATCGGAAAGGCTGACAGAGATATGTAACGCTTTCTTTAAGACAAAGCTTCTGTATGTATTGCAGATTTCTTTGGTGGCGGCGGCGGCGGCACAGGTCACGGAAAACACGGCGCCGACTAGTGTACACAAATGAGGCTCTACGGCCACGGTGGTCTAGCGGATATGGTGCTCGAGAGCTGACCCGAAGGTCGCGGGATCGAATCCCGGCCGCGGCGACCGCATTTTCGATGCAGGCTAAAATGCTAGAGGCCCGAGTATACCTTCGAAGGCCGCATTTCTGTATACGTTGGCCGGCACCGAGTTTCCCGCATACGAAGCCGCCAGCGTAATCTGTGAGTCATAACGTGCTTCGCTCGAATATTGCCCTTAAACATCCTTGCATGCTTGCGCATGCCATTTGAACGCGCGACGGTTGGCGTACCCTGTACACTGAGGTCCGCCAGATCCAAAACTCCATAGTTATGCGCATCGGCTCACGGTCGATAAATTCACTGAAACATTATGACAATTTTCACACGAAAGAGGTCTCGAAGCTCTTATTTAAATACACATCCTTTGAGGAGCATTCCCGAGGCATACTACTAAAAGAAAAAAGAAAGAGAGAAAACAATAAAGAATGGCAAACGCGAGCCGATGTTTCAAAGAACGGGTGAAGAGAAAAGGAAAAAGAAAAGCGAGAACGGTTGGAAAGTGGAGGCGGGGTTGGAGACCGGAGAATCTCGAACACGGCTGATGCGGTTGGAAGGAGAGACGTCGTGTGCCTAGCACGCTCTGCTGGTTCCCTTCAGAAGTGGCGATGAGCTGTGCAAGTCTGCGCCGCCGTCGCCCTTTGTAATGCGGTCGCGCGGAGCGTGGAAGTGTTAGTGAGAGCAAGATCGTAGCACAAAATGGAACATGAAAAGAAATTAGGGCTGAACGGCGCTTTTTCGCCTCCCTGCGCAATCGCCGTATAGCGTTGGCGTTGTATCTGTACTGGTCTCGCTGATGACAATGGAAGAAGATAAAAGTTTAGGAGCCAAGCGATGAGCTTGTGGTCACGCGATGCGGACACGAGGAACGCGGGCGACGGAGCGGTGACACATTCCGTTTCGTCTGCGAAGCTACCCTGTGCCGTCGTCGTCGTCGTCACGGTGGTGGTGGTGGTGGTGGTAGTAGTAGTAGTAGTAGCAGTAGTAGTAGTAGTAGTAGTAGTAGTAGTAGTAGTAGTAGTAGTAGTAGTAGTAGTAGTAGTAGTAGTCGTCGTCAAGCAGGTCACGTGACCAGAGGAGGGAGTGGAACAAAAAATGAAGAAAACGAAATGATGATGATGTTGACTCTCAGAATGATGACAGTGACGGTGCTTTCTTTTTAAAAAAGATTATGATGATAATGATAATTACTTTTTGTACCGAAAGTCATCATCATCAGTAAAGCTTCGTTGTCCGATTATTTTCACGGCGTGGAACTAGCTGCAGCTTTTTTGTACCGACGCACGAATCGTACAAAGCATATCGCAATACAGCGAAGAAAAGGTAAAGAAAGATGTAACAATTATATTTCTCGTTTCAAGATACTCCTCATAATAGGAACACAAGTCGAGGTGTACGATTTACAAAACTTTGAATAGGAATAATAATAATAATCGCCGGGGTTTAAGATGATACGAAGTGCGGAGCACTTTAGGGGCCCGGGCTGTCGTACGTTGTAGTGTGCTGACGTCGCTTAGCGTAACGCAGGCAAAACCACGTATAGAAAAGAAAGAAAGGGAAAAAATGGGAAGAAAAATAGAAATAAAGAACAAAAGAGACATGAAAAACTGGAAAAGAGAAAAAGAAGGAAAGAGCGGGGGAAAGAAAGAGAAAACCGAAGCGAAACAAAGAAGGCTGTCCAGCTCCGCACTTCCTTCAGGCTTGGCACCACTTTGCAAAGCTGCCTTAATTTTTTGTTTCTTGCTGCCGTTTCACCTATTGCGCATCAGCAGCCTATGCCTTATTTATTTATTTATTTTTCTTTGTTCATAAATGCCCCTATTTCTATGATGTGCTCGTATCTCACGCCATAACTAATTTGACGCCTGTAGCAACTTCGGTTCCTGTCAATCTCTTCTTGATTTTTTTTTTCACAGCTTAAAGTCGTCGGTGTCGTCGGAATATAATAGAAGGATGCTTAAGAGTCCGCTGATACCGACCTGACAGCTTTCACCGAATTTCGTATGTAACTGTTGTGCGGATGTCCGTGGCGCGCATGTGAAGGCGACCGAGACCGGTCTTTACCGAGCGCCTGTTGTATGGTCAAAGTGCGAGCGCTCGCTGGCATTTTTATTAATTCAGTTCGCGGTAACGACTGCACCTTTCGCAACGTCCGCTGGTTGCTAACATATACTAGTAATATATTCCTACAACTCCCACTACGGGACCAACATTTGTGAGGACGATGACAGCCACAACCTCGATGTCATAATTCTCAAACATAGCGGGAGAAACGAGGCGAACGAAGCAAAAAGTAGAGAACGTTTGCAGCGTCGTCTTGCGGCGATATCGACTAACTTTACGATCTCTACGAGTAGAAAACACGCTACTAGTGGTTATGCGTAACTATACTATCGCAGCTGATGTCGACAGGAACGTGAGAGCAGGTCGCGTTCGCTCCTATGACATTACGGATCGTAAGTTACGCGACGACCAGCGTACTAGGAAGTACGTTGTATTATTGACCGGCTTGATGAGCAGCGAGTCCATGCAGACTAATATGAGTTATGAGATATCCCCGAGTCTACGGACAGTGTAAAATGTGACTGCCATCGATCGATACGCGAAAAATCGATACAGGCTGGCATCTGCACTGTTAACACTCTGTCACGCCAGCCAACCATTTTCAGAGGTCGTTATAGTGGGCCCCTTGACGAGGCAATAAATCAAGTTATGAGGCCACCCAGGTTTCGTAGAAAGTGTAGGCTCTTCATAGGGTATGAATAAAGAGAGGGGGACAAATAGAGAGAAAGAGAGCAATGAAAGAAAGACAGGCATTTTAACCAGACTTCCTCTAAGTTAACACATTTTCAGGGAAGAGGAAACCGGAGCAGACGAGTTTGTACTAAAGCCCACTAGTCTAAACTACTTTTTTAGACGCTGTTTGGTTCGTACTGAAATGTTAAATGTACTGCGCAATATAGCCAACTTAAGGCGTGGAAACGAAAAAAAGGAATATGCGACAGGAAAGAGCGCACACTACCGAATGTCTTATTCTTTCAAAGGTGCCAGGAAGCTGATAAACAGGCGAGTTACAACTGCGCTTCCTAGAGTCGAAGAATATTAATGCGATCGATACACGCATATTATGTTCGTAGGCGCGTATGTCTACGCTTGGTGTGTGTCATATGAGGCGCCTTAGCACCTAGGAAAAAATAAGACAGTTTGTAGTCTACGCTAGTTCCTGTCGTACCTTTCTAATTCATTTCCACTCTTTATGGTGGTTCTGTTGTGCAGTGCATTTACAACATTAGTCCACACGATTCGCAGGCATGATGTCGCGCATCTACAGTCGAGTGCCCAATTAAGTCAGTCGCATTGAACTATAACAGAAGAGCTTTGCATAGATTTTTAGACTAATGAACCGTTAGGCCATGGTCCCCAAGATGTTTTCTTTTAGCCTGGGTCACTTTGGGACAATAAATCCCATAAGCCAGCTAACTGACATGTTCTTCTGTAAAAGACCAACCCCAGGCTGTACTCAGGGCACACTATAGCGGTGCCTTATTTATCCAAGCGGAAACGGTGGCGCAAAGGGAGATCGATAGTTCCTTCATATTTGCGCTTAGAGCACACGCGCGCGTCAGCCATTCCAGTGCTACCGTTGTACGAGTTGGCGTGACGCAACATTACTATAACGGCTGTTGGCCTGGGTAGCCACAGAATAGACCTCCCTGTTATGTTAGCCACGTTTGTCAACCACTTAATAAGTCTCGCAGCTATTTTTTTTCAACGTTCTGCAACCGAGGTAAGGTCTTCCAGAAGTTAGTGGATACAAAAATAATAAAAGGAGGAAAATTCTTACGCATATTAGCTTCGTGTGTATAGAAGACAACGTCAGCTTCATGCACCGACGGACATTCGTATACCCTTTACAGCGCAGTGGTCACTTTTAAGCGAATTATCCACAAACAACCAACAAAGGGATTACCAGGAAAGCTGCTAGATTGATCACTTTGAGCAACAACAATAATAACAATTGTTGTGGTCTTATATCACGAAACCACGATACTACTAGGAGGGCCACCTTAGTGGAGGGCTTCGGAAATTTCTACCACCTGGGGTTCTTTAACGTGCACTTAAATCTAAGTACGCGGGCCTCTAGCATTTCGCATCCATCGAAATGAGGCCGGGATTCGATCCCGCGACCTTCGGGTAAGCAGTCCAAGCACCGTAACCACAAGACCACCGTTGCGGGTCGCCCCCTTGAGCAAGGACCACCAGCGAAACGCCAACATCGAGCACGCGCCGGTCATCGCAACAATCCCGTCGTTCACCTCGATTTCATGTCCCCGCCATCCAATCCGTATACGACAGATAAAAGGAAGACGCCATTAGACCGCGAATAAAACACCACCAGCCGTCCCTACGCCTATCACTGGCCGGTCGCATGACGAGTGCTCCGCGAAAGTGAGCCGCTCTCTTTTTAGTTCTCTCTCTCATTTTGATTATTCCCCGCGCAAGTATAGAGGGTTTCGGAAACGCGGCAGAACACGATGCGCTGCGGATGTAGCCCAGGTGCAAGCGTGCCCGAGGAGGCGGTTCCGTCCGGTAGAGTGCCATCCCCCCTCTCCCCTTTTTCTCACCCAACTGCCGTCTCTCTTCCAAGAGCCCTAGGGCTCCTTACTTCTGCGAGTCCGCGGCGCGGTGGCCATTTGAAATTCAGATGCGGCTGCGCTCCGGCAGCGTATATATATATACAGTCGCTCTCCAAAGCTCGCCGCACAGTGCGAGAACTCGAGGGCAGAAGACATCTTTTCCTCTCGGAAGCACCCACCCACTCGCCAGTGGTGGCGCTTATATTCGAAGCCACGCGCGCTCGCTGCGCTCCCGCGCACGGCTATACGTCTCTCTCAACCGGGCGCTGAATTTTAAGAACACGGCAGCCTTTTGATGAGCACCTCAATAGTGCTGCCTTGCGTGGGCTAGTGCAGTGCAATGCGCCACCAACGCCGCCCCGCGGTTATCCTCGGCAGCGCAACCACCAATACCATCGGCGCCGCCTACGGCGCATTCCCTGGTGAAATCGTAGTCTTTTGTCCATCAGCTCGAATACGACACAAAGGAAGCGCGCCAAGGTGTCAGTCGCAGGTGGTGCGAAAGAACGAAGACTACGCCTTTCCGAGCAACTTTTGACGCCTTCCTCGAATATTTGCCTCTTTCTCTTCTTTTCTTTCATATTCGAAGTAATTTTTTTCAGATCCTCTATAAAATCCTTTATCGTTCAGCGGAAGGATAACTTCGATTTGCGTTACAATTCAATCTCCGGGATAGGCGGGGGCCCGTTGGTTATTGAACCCTTGTTCGGCAGGCGGTGCCGCCAAGCGATGTACGTTCGCGTGACGGTTTCGAACCCTCCGGCGCGCCCCTAGGGGGCGCGGCTGTGGTTCCGCCAAGATGAAATCAAGATATATGAAGCAGACAAAACGAAGAGAGAGAGATGCTACTAAAGCGAAGGAAAAAGGCGGTGCCTGTTCTTACGTGTCGAGTGGCTTTAAGCCTTTCAGATTCTAGCAAATAAAGTAAAGCGAAGCGACTCCTTGCCGCCACAAGATCAAAAGAGTGCCGAATACGTGGTGTGATGCGTCTTCAAAAGTAATTCGGATTCTCTTCATTCTGACTTGAGTCGGTGAGGGTGCCGACCTGTCGGGGTGGTTCGTTCGAAGGGGGGGGGGTGTCAATGGTAATTAAAGTGGAACGCTACTTCGCACAGACAGGAGTTTGCGTAATGCAGAGAGAGAGAGAGAGAGAAAGAGGGAGAGGAGTCGAAAAACACATTTGTGTGCCAAGCGACGAAAGAAGCACGGTAGATGCGTCTTGGAAGTCACGAAAAGCCGTTGTTACTTGCAAGCGCGCTTGATCGAGTTCAATAATCAATATACGATCGATCTCTAAAAGCTCAAGAGGGCAGAACTGTGCTTTTTTTTTTTTTCTTGAAGAATGAAAGGGCACCGCGCTCACTGCAAAGCCCTATATACGGTGTTCCCTTGGCTGATCAATATGTCCGATAAAAAATTCTGAATTCACTTGAACGATACCTCGGGTGTTAGTCGCCGCCTTATTCGGGAGCAGAAAGAAGAAACAGTAACGTACATTGCTCATATATATCATCAGAGATATTTCTTGTGATTCAACGTTTTCTTAACGCATCGCCTGTTGCAAGGCCTTAATGGCGCACCTGCTGAGATTTTACGCGAAAAAGTGACTTGTAGGTGATTCGTGCTGTACACGACACACGTGTACCGAACTGGTGCACATTGCCATGCAGTGGACATACACACTGTCCTTATGAATTGAAACACGGCATCAGAACTTTCACTGTAGACTGGTGTGCACAATTGCTCGAGAATACCACGTCAGGTCGTTACGAAACTGGCCGCTAAAAACAATATCGGCTCTGACGTAAATGTACGAGTGAAAATTACGCCGATACGATACGAACTGAAGGCGCTGTAAACAAAAAGGTGCTTGCATTACACAACCCTAAATTGTCGCGTTTCAATCTGTGAGTATATATGGCGGTCAAACCTATACGGCGTGCGGCTGTTGCACTTCGCGAACGCTGCTATTGACACCTATCACTGACAAATTGAACGAGTCGACGTACTTCCGTCAGGAATTTAGAAACAGCCGATTTTACAGTCCTTTTATGTGCTACTGCACATTGTGGACATGAAGTTCAAACTCGACCTTGCAAAATGTACGGGGAGTTCATGATTTTCATGTTGCAGGTCCATATAAATGTCTTCTTTCAAAAAAATACATACGCTTAGAGTTGAAAATTATTGATCCATATCTGCAAACATTTTAACGCAAAGCGCGAACAGAAAAAGACGGAGCAAGAAAACAGGACGAGTGCTTACTGACAACTGGAAGGTTGATTGGAAGAAACAGCTTATATATGACATCTCGCAGATTCCGCGTGTCAGATGAACAGCCAACAGCAGGAGTAGTTGTTGCGGTAAGGACAGAAACAAAAATTTCGACTGATGTGCAAGAAACGGCCCCAGGAAATCTAGCTCACAACTCTATAAGGTCACTTACACTTGGCTTACAAACGCGTCCTTGTTATGCTCGATATGAAATCAAAATGAACAGTTACCAACTCGCCAAGTTTACCATCCTATTGAAGTTTATGTGCAAACGTACGCAAGCCCTCAATCAAGGTACACGAAAGCACTGCTCACAAATGTGCAATATGCACACCGGCGCAAGAAAGTCAACAACTGAAAAAAAAAAACCAACAAATGTGAAGGAAGCAAGTTAGGAGTCGACGCTGTGCTCGCGCCGAAAGGGCCAAAAAGAGCTCGATCGGCTGAGCCTCGTGTGCGTGGGTCGGCGTCTCGAAACAAGACTCTTCCATCTTGGCGCAGCCTGAGCGCAATTTGTCAGCGGGCGCGACCCCGTGCTCTTTGCGCCGATTCTTGTCTGGGGCGCGCAAGGTAAATGGTGTCTCCCGCGCTGTGCCTATATACTCGAGAACCCTGTGTCAAGGGGCAGCGTATGCTCGTCTTTTGCTCCGCGACAGTGGAGGTGTTGTAAGGAGAAACGGAAGCAGCCAGGAGATACTGAGAAGCAAGGCGGGGACCGGGTCGGTGATATTTAGGCAAGGTAGCGCACTTTTTCTTTTGGTGCAAGGTTTGGAAGAACTGGGAGTGAAAAATGATCAGGAGCAGGACGAGAAGAAGGATGAGAGCCATATAATAGGTAAGCACGAGGAGGTTGACCAGTGTCTAACTGGAGTAACACAATGCGCTGGAGCAAAGAAGTACGGAGCAGTAGAAGCGATAAATAGAGAGATGAGGTACGAATGTCCAATGACTAAAGAAGAGGCAGCAAAAGACGCTCCGCGTAAACGTACTGCAGCGCATAATTATAAGTTTCTGATTGAATCCGCGTGTCCTCTGGATGCGGAGCAACGTGTCCAATAACGAAAGAAAGAAAGAAAGAAAGAAAGAAAGAAAGAAAGAAAGAAAGAAAGAAAGAAAGAAAGAAAGAAAGAAAGAAAGAAAGAAAGAAAGAAAGAAAGAAGAAAGAAAGAAGAAAGAAAGAAAGAAAGAAAGAAAGAAAGAAAGAAAGAACACTGAAGGAGACGGAAATATTCAGAAAAGTGAATAAAGGAATAAAAAGAGAAAAAAATGAACGAATGAAATAATGAGTGAAGAAAAGGGAGCAAATAAAGGGAAAAAATCGGGAAAAAAAGAAACAAAGGAGGAAGGAAATACGAGAACTATACGAGAGTATGAAAAGTAAAATACAAGAAAACAAAAAGTGAAAAAGAGAGCAGAAGGAAAGGTTGCCAGCCGACATGGATGCTCCCGGCACCAACAAGAGCTGCCGCACTTGCTTCTCTTCGACAAACTCCGCGCTTTCTGGAGTCAACACTGGGCCGAGAGGGGCAGCATCTGCGCTGCGTCTTCAAGTGGCAAAAGCAGCGGTGCAGGCTTCACTGCCGCGCGCAGCCGCGCGAGAATTCGGTTAAGGACGCCGCTCGAGTTTCAACTCCTCTTTCTCTCTCTCTCTCTTTCTCTCTCTCTGTTAGCCGGTGCTGCGTCGCGTCGCACGCAGCAGCGACTGTCAGGCAGCGAGGCACTGCCACCGAAGTCTATTCTCCGGGGAGCTCATTAATTTGCATTTGCCGCCGCTAAGCCTCCCGCTGCTGCCCTGTCTGCGTGTCGCTACAAGACCTGCGAAGTGCCGACTTTCCCGCGGCTTTCGATGCAACCACTGACCCTCCTATGGGCATCGGTCAACACGATGCCCTCCCCCACAAGCCCCGTCTGAAGTCACTTCAGTAGGGTTAGCGGGCTAAAGACTTCTGCAGAACGTTGCGTCGCAGTGCCATTGCATAAAGAAAGGCACTGTACGTTGGGACTAAGCCTGGTGTCAGATGTCTCGGACAATGTTGCAGGAAATGTATAGAAATACCAGCAAGCGCTTCATCCCTGAGTGGAAACGAATAGAGAGGAGCGTCGCGGCTGCAAGCACGCAAACACATTTTTTTCACATCCCGGCACATTCTTTTGAAGTAAAAGCAGCGTAACTAAAACTTTTTTATTTTGGCCAAGTTATTCAAGCTATCAATTCAATGGAACAAGAATTATTATTATTAAAGTAGAAGATAAGAGGTGTTGCTTCGTGAACATGAAAGCATGTCGAAACGAAAGCTGTCATATTAACGTATTCGCGCCGCCTAGACATTGCTGCTTAATTTGGTTGAATAATATAGTTAGTACAACTTTCATAGTTAGTAAGAATATAGTTAGTAAAAGAAGCGGCACACACAGGCGGTTAGGAGGCAAGAAAAGTGCGCGAAGAAATCCGGATAATTTTAGTGCCGTAGTTTCTCTGGACCATAATAAAGTTCTTGCCATGCCATACCTTGTTAGTGCAATGAAAGAAAAAACAGAAAGGGCCATTTTTCTACGTTAGTAGAATGCAGAGGAAAACAGAAGGAGGTAGAAAGAGAAGCCGAGCCCATATTCACAAGAAGAAAAAAAAAAAAAAAGACGGTTTACGTTAGAATTCTTCGTAGGAGAAAATTTCGGCCAATTCTGATGCTTCACAAATAACTAGCAGAGCCACCTGGCCAATGGCTAAGAGAACTTAGGAACGCCGAGCTTTTCTGAATTACTTCCAAGAACCGTTTATTTGCTTAATTAAGGCCAAAGCTTTAAGTGTATAGTTGCGTATCGACCTTGAGCGAAACACGGCAGGCGAGAAAAGCGGTTCCAAGATCAACGTGACCTACTCCGAGCGGGCTGCGTGTGGAGAGGGTACGACTTGTCGTAACGCCACTATGACACGACGTCATGTGATGTCATGTCGTCACATGACATCGTCACTTTGTCAGAGGTGGGCCTGTCCCGGAGGTGGTACGACACCACACGAGTTGCACAAAGCTTCAGGTGAAGAGGAACAATTCAATCGACCAAGAACATCAAGGTGATTTAATGCGTGTCTCTCACACTGCGACTCGTTATATCTTGCAAAATTTTTTAAAAGTATCATTAACGAAAGCATTCACGGCTATAGTTTGCATCGAGCTGTCATGGTCGAAGGGGCTCAGAAGTCATGCTTACGCAGAGGTTCCACGGACTGCACCACTTTTCGGGACAACGACGTAGCAACAGCATTCGCGAGATTACATGAGCGTCTAACGAGAGTACCTGTTTTTAGACGCAGGTTGAGACACAGTGCGACCTGAAGAAAGTGGGTGAGACGACTGTGCCTACGTGCACATCCGCTCCTAAAGCGCGTTGAGAGAACTCTAAAGTTACCGGAAAAGCTCCTAAAACCCCTTAAAAACGACAAGAGGCTCAACCGCTACCTGAAAAAGCTCTCAGCTTACGTAACAGAGTTGCGCTGTTCACTACACACTCCACTCGTAAGAGGAACCTGCAAGGCAAGCCGTGTTGCAAGCTCTTGACGACGTCAAAAATGCCTTAGTCGTCTATTGCACAATCCCGTATAGCGGGATTGTGAAGATCCTACAAAGTAGGCACAACCAAACAAAGTTCCATCGCGTGACACTGTCACGAGATGGATCACGTGACGTGACAGCGACTGCGCATCGCAGAAAGCCGTTGTATAACATCAGATGCAAGCTTTGCAGGAAACAATGGACTTCCTAGACGAATATTTAAAGTGTTGCCTGTTCAGTATGTGCAAAGCGCCCGTGGCGCAGCAGTCAGAATACCAATCGTTTTGGTTTTACCTCGGTCCAGATATGCTTTTAATGTGTTTTTGGTTCAAGAATCACAAGATACCGCCGGCTAAACGACGTTGAAAGACTCGTGTTATGGCTCCAGCTATTACAATAAAGTTGCACGAGCAACAACGCAGAAAAAAAAGAGGAATAAGACGCTACATAAAAAAAAATAGACGTACAATAGAAGCCATGCTACACTTTCACATACGTTTTCTTCTTTTACGGAGAAAACACTTAAGTTGGTTGGTTGGTTGAAAAACTTTATTTGAGTCCTGCAAGTGTCATCAGAAAATAAAGTCAGGATGACATCATCAAAAAAATGGTTCGTACACTCTTTCTTGCCACCACACTCGACTTACTCAGCACCTACATACATAGAGTTAATGCCTACATACAACGCATTCGACATAGGCAACGACAAAGAGAAACCAAGCTGAAAAGTTCTGTAAAAAGATAGAAGAAGCAGCAGCGTACTCTGCAGGTACTTTTCAACGCCTCTGAAATCACCTTCACTGCGGCCGTGCGCACTTACTCAACCCGTACCTCTTACATCCGTGCAGTTCACTCGCCAATGGACCAGCTTGACATAAACTACGTCCTACGCGGTGTTATTTCTATCCGTTTACGCAAGCAAGTCCGGAGCTTGGACGCAGCGGTCGTATATTCGGTCGTTGAGACGGACGTAGACCTAAAGCGCGAAACCTTTCAGCGTTCGGTAAGATGGGAACATTTTCGCTACCCTATACAGTAAGGCGCAGCTAAAACGTACGCACCGTTGGCCGAGCCCACACTTTTCCGCCACATCGTATATAAGCTAGAAGAAGGCGCAAAGAGAGAGAGAGAGAGAGAGAGAGGCAACGATAAACGAGGTAACTCATTGGAGCACCGTTATCGGACGCTTATTTACGACATTCGCGAAATCGCCACTTCCATTACGGCAGCAGACGAACGAAAACGGACCGTCTGCTTTCTTTGCGTCACCATTTCGTCGCCTTTTCTTCCAGCCATTCCTCTTTTTTTTTATTTCCTTTCGCTCTCGCAATGGCGACCACGCGAAGCGAGGACCGCACGCCACGTTCTGTCCTTTTTTCTTTCTGTTTTCATTCCTTCATTCCTACGAATCCATTCGCAACCCTTCCTGGCGAGAAGGCCCGTATGATGCCACCATTTCCCGCGTTCCCTCGAGGCATGCAGTAGCAGACGACGTCTGGTATCCGGAAGTGCTGAGAGGCACCACCGAATAGAAAGATACGGCGGATGTGTCCAGGGTTCTCACTGTTACTGCTGCTAATCAAAGACGTCTTACTTTTTCTTGCAGTGACGACTAAGAAAGGACGCTCTCCCGTCCGTCGACACGTGCTGTGCGCTGAGACGAACGTCCCTCGAGGTTGCTAAGTGATCCGAAGAAAGACCCACGTGTGTTTTCCGCCAGAGCTTCTCTATTGTTCGCGCCGCAAATATGAGGTAGAAGACAGCCGAGTTTGTGTACGGAAGTTGACCGATTATGACATTCGGTTCGTAGACGAGATGAAATGGCACTTATGTACGACATTATCGTAAGGTTTAGCGTATATCATTATCAATCATGACTCTGTCATGATATGTGCTCCAGCGATAACATTTTTACCGCAGTGCACGTTGGCCTTTCTTCATCCGAAGTGTTAATGAGTTAAATATATAATGAGCAGTTTTGGCAGTGATAACTATTGTAATGCTGACATTTCCACCCTTGCATCTCGAGCCGATCTTCACTGGAAACGAAAACGTGTGTCGCACGATTTGTCTGGAAGCCATATACGACATGATCCTCAAGTGCGATTTCTTTCAATTATTTTACTAACCTATTGGTACAGCTTAACGAATAACGCTTCAGGAACGCCCCTTCGTGAATGCCACTTTTATTCCTTTTCTCAAAGTCTTTTGAAAGCATTAAAATGAAATAAACTTACCATCACAGTGCTGCGAGAGGCCTTTTCACAGAATAGGATGGTTATTCAACATCGATTAGCGCTGCTCGACGAATGCGCGTGGAACCACCAGCCTGCAAAGCAGCAGGCTGACGCTTATTTCTGCACTCAGTCTTTGTAAAGTGGGCTATGCCCCAGTAGTGCTTACAAAGTGGGGAAGACAACTTTACAAGACGAAAACAAGACAACACAACGAAAGGATCGCCGTAGACGCAAACTTTGGACCTGAAGCTTCCCAGTGTTTCGGAGCTTCAAAGCCGCTATCTTTCCCGGCATATGTGGATAGCAAATCATACCGGAGTAATTAACACGTTGTCCGTGCGGCGAAAGCGAGCGCAGGTGCATTGTATAGGCGAAAGCGACCGTCGGCGGCGTCGGCGTCAACACGAGTGACGGAAAAAACCCTCATCATCTGATAACGCTTAATAATCAGGCCACGTATGCCTGTATGACATCAAAGCGCCGTCGAAGAATTCCGGAGCTACAAGCGAAACAAATTTCATATAAATGCGTGCGCTGCAGGCCATTTACTACAGCTTCACCCTAATGCCCTAATAAAGGAGAAAAAAAAGAAAAAAGTTGTTCATGCGCGTTTTTTTTTCTTTTACTTACGAACGTATGCCTAACACGTAAAATTAAGCACCCGTGTACACGTTCGCTATGCATGTATTCGTATTTAAAAAAAGAGATCTCTTCGCGGTTTTTCGTAATTTTCATCGAAGCCCAACGTCTCGCTGCTAGGCGCCTAATTAAGCGCAAAAGCGGAGAAAATGTTACTTTTTCTTGGCTCTTCGAACCCGACCGCTGCTATCATTCTGTTGAGCTTCGCTGGATAGTAAGATAACAATGGAACGTCACCGAATCCCCAGGGATAATAGAACCAGCGAGGCCTGAACAATATCGCGATGTTCTTTCGAAACAGCCAAGCCAAAAAAAAAAAAAAGAGGGAGCCCTTTTTTTAAACCACGTAATTAAGCGGGCGCACGAAATAACAACCAACTATCGCGATATCTGTTCGGATCTGAAGTTATAGTGACAGGCGCCGTGCAACTTGATCCCGTTCCCGAGATGTCTTTATGTTCTTATCGACAGTGACGCGACAATTCATTAACTCTCAATGAAAACACGCGCCGGAAGATTATTGAAAACCTGTCGACGAGAACAGTTGCTGCCAGTCGTGCTGGTGTTTGTTCTTTGCCTCTTTAAAACCTCATAAAGAGCTCCTGCTCAGTGTGTGACTTTCAGACTTCGTTATTTTTTTATTCTTTTGTTCTTCGAAGATACGGCTCTAAATCCTCGGCCGAGTACTTGGCCAGCAAATTACGCAAAGCACGAGCGAACAAAAGCTATGGAAACTCGGGTCGAGTTCCATATTCGAAGCTGCTTTCCGAGAGTTTTCGGAGCCTAGAAGATAGTATTTCTCTACAGTTTCGCAAGCCTACGCAATCAGCACTGAAACATTTTTCGTTGCCCAACTTTCTAACGGCAGTGAAGCGCTTGAATAAAATAAAGTGCTTTGTTTTATGCGCCTTTCGTATACGCGAGGTCGGCTACGCGACGGCACAAAGCAGTCTATAGCAGACGAGTGGCACAACGCCCATTAATGACACTGCCTGCCCGCTATCATAGTTGTCTGACATCCGTGGCTTCAGACTAGAAAAACGATCTCTCCGCTGAACGCTGAACCTGCGTTCGGGTAGCGTTAGGGTCACGCATAACCTTGAAACATTACCGACAACGGGACGTTGAAAGCAACTCTCACGTCATACTACTAGTTTCGTATGCATGCTATAGATCGCTGCTGACTTATATGATGAATAGTGGCCAACCCATGCTTTTTTTCGTTAATCGAAGAACAGTACATCCTAAAAGCCACTTTCGTAATGGGCCACTGACTTACTGCAGTTCTGATAAATGGCTTCAGGAAAGTATTTTGCGATAGTGCGGTGACCTCTCCCCCCCCCCCCTCCCCGCAGTCTGTTTTAATGTTAGGCCTTCAGCTACCCTACTTCAGAAATCCAAACTTATGCAGGTGTTTACGCGATGCTTAGAATCGATTAACGTAGTGCTAGCTAAATTAAGCATCAATGATATCCCGCACTCGTATTCTAGCCATCGTAGCCGAGTCTTCGATCATACAGTCCAAAGTTTGAACAGATGAGAAGATAGGGCAGAACTGAATAATAACATCATTCGTTTCGGCGACGCATAGCAACCTGGCTCGCTGGCCGCCTGATCGCCCCGATTGCGACACAAAAAAGTCGAAAACCTGAACTTTTCAGGTTACGTCGATGAACCCAAGCTCTTCGACTTTTGTGGCAATCAGAAAAATGAGGTCGAGCTAATGTCTGCCCTGCTCTGAGCTCTCGTTCCTCGAATGAAACGATAAATGCCACGACGAGAGCCGCGTCCGCTAATGTATGCGAAAAGTTGATAAAGTTGAGAAAGCCGTAATAGCGAATGGAGATATGCCTCGACGAACGGCTCGACATCGAGTGGCATTTCGAAATTCCCCTTTTTTTTTCTGGCTATTTATATTCTATAGCCGCGGCGCGAGCCCTCATTTTCTGTCGTATATCGCTTTCAAGTTGGTTTGCTCAACTCTCGATCTCTCTCTTTTCTAATTGGGGCTGATGATTTCAGTCCCAATGGGCTACGGTATTCAGTTTCGAGGAAAGAAAGACAAGAAACGGGCCAACCAAAGACACGAATCAGCCGAGAAAAGCCGATGATTGAAATACAATGCAAAAAAGACACAACGGACGCGAAAAAAAAAAACAAAAAGGAAAGAGTTTGAGTGATTATCTTTGCTTCGCGTGGGCCACTACAGAGATTGCGAAGTTTCGGGTCGCAATCCCGAAATATCTAGCATCGCACGCACGCGAGGGTTCCCATAAAACAACGAAACGAGCGCTAGAAGTGGACTCCGCGATGTCCTTACGCAACAGAAATAATCAGGCTAACCTACGCTGCCGCCGGTAGCGGTTGCTAAAGCCAAGCTATGTAAGTCTGTGTTGTATAATGTGCTTGTGTGTTTCTTTCATACACGAATCAACACAATGGGAGCATGTGGTAACGTGACCTCCGGCTCGGCCGTTCTGAAAAGGTCGGCTGTAGACCACGAAAAAAAAAACAGTACAGAAGATGCGTAGATATATAAAAAAAGAAGAACGGAAATTAAATTCCGAGATTCTACGCGAGAAAGCCTCGCAATGAGGTAGGCCTTAGTGGGTTCCGAACAATTTTGCGGCAATACTTTATTTCACGTGAACCTGAATATACGTTCAAGGGTATTTTTTTGGCTTTGTGCCCATAAGTAACGCCCTTGTTTTCGAGCTATTACTTGCGGTGTAAAATGCTAGTGTTAGTAATCGAATAGTTACGATAATCCAACCCGTAGATATTTGTTACCGCTGGGGAATGCCAAGAACGCGACAACAGAAGCTAGCAAAAGGCCAGAGGCGATGGGCGTTCGGTCGCTCACTACTGCCGCATATTTTCACTGCGCAATATCGCCCGAGGGCACGCTCAGATATAATCGTTGTCTCTATGCGGCGGACTCGGCTGCTTCTAATGAATAAATGAACCGCCATCTTGTCTGATGCTATTCGCGTCCCCTGAGTGCACGTCTGGCCTGATAAAATTCTACGGCCCCACAGTAACGTAACCGAGACATAAAAGAGAGCGAGCGAAAGAGAGAGATGGTTGTTTGAGGTCAGAAAAGACCCTAATTTCTGCGGCCCGTACGGAATAACGGCGCAATGCTGCGGGAGCTAGGAGTGTAGGACAAGATACAGAGGAAAGGAGAGGCCACCACTCTAGAGGAATACCCTTAAAGGAATACTGACACGAATTCTAAGAATTTTCGGATTGTTGCTCTAAATAAAGATACTGGTGTCGAGAAACCTAAAACGAGTATTGTGGTGCCTAGGAATGCATCGTATATATTTTAATTACCGCTACCTTACAAAAGACACTTTCGGTTTCGATATCGAGGGGGCGGCTTCTCAGTGAGGTTTCATGGCAGTGTGAAGTCACGGGGATACAGAAACTCGCGACGTACTAGCGGCAAATCCGTCACCTGCTCGTGGTGCACATAAACAACGATGAGTGGACTGTCGTCGAGTGACCCTGACAATGATTTCTACGATTTAGGCTGCTTGCAGGACGCAGAACTCGCAAACTCGGGAGAACTATCTTGACTCGTCGGGATAATGTCCGTTTCAGTGGGGCTGGCTTGCAGATGCTCAGCGACGAAAACTTAAAAGTCAAATTAAAACATTTTATACGTGTTCTCCGACCCCGGTGTGTGGACAGCGTTGATAATGCATACCAAGTAAACGAAAAATGTCCCTTTTGCAATGTCTCAAAATTGTGTCAGTACTTCTTTAAATACCAAAGTTCATGTTGGGATAGCCTTTTCTCTCTCTTAAAGAAAGGAAGATCTATCTGCCCGGCGCCACTGGGAATCGAACCCAGAGCCTCCAGCGTTGGAGGTAGACACTCTACCGCTACATCCACTGTGCGGTGGTGCGCATTTGAATGCGAAAGAAGAATCAAGAAAAACTTCGATGCAATAAAATGAGCAAGGGAGAAATGGTAAGCTGTTCTTATGCACAAAATGTGCCTTTCCTTGTACGGTTATGTAAACCGCTCTAAACTGGGCAATTTTTGTCAGATATTCCACTCGAAAGGGCATCTGGTTCAGTAAAATTTGTCGTTCGACAAGTCGGCTGCGTTCTATATTGGCGAAAAATAAAACAAGAAAAAAAAAACAGATTTCCTAGAGATAAACGTATACAAACAAAAAGATCCCGCTCTTTTCTCCCCACCTCAAAAAGATTTTTTTTTAGTCGCGCAAATATGCACTCTAGAGCGTCCGGTTAAACGCAACAAATTTTGGGGTCGTTTCGATGAGCCACAGGGAATAAGCGATGCGTGTTAGGAAACGGTCGGAAGATGTTGAACGCTTCTAAGTTGCGAAAAATGATTTCACTTCTTGCGTCCTGCCACTCGCCCACTTATGTCTCGGAGGAAAATTTTCTCGAGGGCGCTATCAACGTTTCATCCTTCAGTGCCGCATTCAAATTGGCGGCGCTAGGATGTGGCAACCTCCGGAAACGATCGCGAGCCAAACACCCCTTCCAGCCAATCCCGTTGTCCGCAGAGACGATATCGAATAATTTAACTTCGGTTACATAAGATAGCTAAATAGAGAATTTAGGGAAGCAGGAGAGATTGGGCTGGAGCGAAGGCCTCAATCGCTGTTCGAGGTGCTTGAAGTGAAAGATGAAAAATAAGTCGAAATATTCTAAGACGAGAACCTCGCGGCAGTACATCGAAATGAAAGAGTAAGAAAGTTAAGCGAAATGTACATTACCATGCTATTTTTTTTATTTTATTTCAGTTCGCTATATGTCTGTTTTATTTAGTTGCTCGTTTTTTATTTGGGGGGGGGGGGACCACTTTTTTTTTCTTTTTTCGCTACAGAACTTGTATAAATGGAGTAGCCGAGATAATAGAAACATCAACCTCTCCACAGCAAGCCAGTTAAAACAGAACACAAGAGAAGAAACTAACGTCCACGCTCGTTCGCACAACACGCTTTAGTAATATTGAAAGCAACCACGCGAAGCTTTACGTAAGAATCTTCTCCGAAATTGCAACGGTCTTTTAATAGGTAAAAAACAACAACAACAAAGAAATAAGAAGTCAGTGTCAAAGTGAACGCATATAAACTTGTGTTCGTTTCTCCGTGGTTATTTCTTATTATTTTTTTTTATTTTCACCTCAATTGCTTTCACACCACGGCGGTGTTGTATTCGGGAGTATTCGGTTTCTATGCAGCGTTGGCTGCCACGAACGTTCAATACTTAGATACGGTTAGATTGGACTTTCTATAAATGTGCTGGCGGCGTTAGCACTGGTGCTTGTGACTGAGAAGAATCGACTGTTGGGCAAGTTAGTAATTCGTGATAAGCGCATAGGCTTCTCCGTCTCGTCTCACGTTAATTTCGTGCTCATTTTCTTCGTCACGCTTGTGATTGCGGTTAAGCATGCTCCCTGTGTGTGTTAAGCGCAATGATTTCGCGCTTACTCTATTTCTCATTACTTTGAATTATGAAATACTGTTCTCCTAATGAGCAGCGAGGTTTCACTTGTCAGTCTGTTTTTTTAACGCCTTTCTTTTCTTGATATTCTTCGTTTCTGTGCCTCGAAATCCTCTACTACTGTTTCAACAGACAAGGAATCACTCTCTCTCTCTCTCTCTCTCAAGGCTTATACACAATCTAGAAAAATATTTCCCTATCTCTCTTCTCGCTGCGTCGACAATAAATACGAGGGCGAAGACAGTTTCATGGCAACAACCGTTATGTGCATTGATGTACCATTAGTTACCTATTTTTCCATTTTCATTTTTGATGTATCACTTTTAACTATTCTATACGTAAACACAACTGAGAGATAATCTGCGCCGTCGGACTTTTTCTTTCCTCTCACGATTACCCTTTTCCAACTTTGTTTCACCTTAAATTACCTCTTATTTGTCTAATCAACTTTATCGCCCGATTCGTGGCCTATAGCCCCCTCGTCGATTGCACAAGGCCACTAAGGAATCAACCAACCAATCAGCTACAATATCTGGTACGCGTAACAACTAAAATAGTTTCCTACAGCCAGTCTCCAAGGCAAGGACAGCCCTCCTTGTCTGCTCGGGAAGGCAACGCAATAATTTCGCTTGCGTTACGTAATCGACAGCGACGCGACTTAAAGGGACAAAAAGAGAAGAAAGGGTGAGCTGGCTGTAGAAGGCATCAATACAGCGCTAACTGAAAAGGAAAAAGAAAAAAACACGGTACAGAGCAAGTCGCCGAGATTGGATCGCCTCGCCGGCGCACGTTACGACTCGGAACGACAATCGCCCGGAGAGAGGCATCGACAAATCCATTGCGGGCAATATGAGACGACGGCCGCCCGCGCACCTGACTGGCTTTGGCAGTCGCCAATGGCGAAGAGAAAAAAAAAGGAGTAGAAGGGAGAGCTTTAGTGTAGAAGTAAGGGGGGAGACGGTCGAGCATCGACCGAAAAGCTTCGCCCAGCGACAGTGCTGACATCGACCGCAGCACGCTACCGATATCGGGGCGACGACGGACAAGATAAAAAAAAAGTAAAAATACAGAACGGTGAGAAGAGAGCGTCAGGGAGCCCTCCCCGTCGTACGTTGCTTGCCGTTGTTGTGCCGTCTGTGCGGAGTCGCCGCTCGAAAGATTAATTGCTTCGCGGAAAGGCGTCTCTCTCGAATAGGCGCTATTTTCTAAACTTCCGAGAGATTCTGCACTACACCGGGACGTCCACTGCCGACTGGCCACCGGGCCTCTCGACGTGGGTGGGCTTTTTAGAAAAAGTAGGAGGGAATTTAATGATTTCCCAGGTTAGCTGGCAGTTGGATTTTTTTCGAGCCCATGATGCATTACAGTAAGCACCTGATGCGTTTCAAGCCCATGGTCCACTACATGTACTGAATTTTATGAATGGGGAGCCGCGAAGAGCACGCACTTTTGACGTTGCTAGGACGCGTGCTATGTGTGGATGCGTGCACGTGGTAGCAGACGTAGAGAGAAAGGGGGTAAACCCGAGCAAGTATCCGATTTCTCACCATACGATAACGGGTCCAAGAAAGGACTGGAAAGATAAAAAACGCCAGGCCTGCGCTGAAACCGCAGCACAGTCACAGCGAAAGCTGGAAGAGCGGCGTTTCTAGAGCCCGTTAAGCTCTCTTGGGGCTACAATATCCAGGAGTACACTAGAAAGGTACGCCATAAATCACAATTTTTGTGAAGTTTGGAAGCATAAAGACCGGACACATGGGCACGTTTATTGCTGTTAGCAGCGGCGGGCTCACTTGCAGGTCGTACAGTCATCTAAGGAGTAGTACTCACTCGATAAATCGCTGGTCTCTGCGTAGTCAATTCATCTGCTTACTGCATAACCTCTCTCTACCTGTTTGTCCATGCGCGCGCGGCCGCGTGAGTGAGTGAGTGAGTGAGTGAGTGAGTGAGTGAGTGAGTGAGTGAGTGAGTGAGTGAGTGAGTGAGTGAGTGAGTGAGTGAGTGAGTGAGTGAGTGAGTGAGTGAGTGAGTGAGTGAGTGAGTGAGTGAGTGAGTGAGTGAGTGAGTGAGTGAGTGAGTGAGTGAGTGAGTGAGTGAGTGAGTGATGATTGAGTGAGTGATGGTGAGTGAGTGAGTGGTGAGTGAGTGAGTGAGTGAGTGAGTGAGGAGTGAGTGGTGAGGGAGTGAGTGGGGAGGAGTGAGTGATAGTGAGTGAGTGGTGAGTGATGATTGAGTGAGTGAGTGAGTTGATGAGTGATTGAGTGAGTGAGTGAGTGAGTGAGTGAGTGAGTGAGTGAGTGAGTGAGCGCGCTCTTATTATTCGTAGACCATGGAAGTGTTCGGTCCGACAGCATTCGTCTGCTGCAATAAATGCGTTCAGTGACGCAGTAATCGTTGAAACCAGCTTGTTATTTGAATTTCACCTTGTTAACACCTTATTAAAATCCTTGCGCCAAATTATTCCGACGAAAACAGAACCGATATAGGTGAGGGATGTATGAAAAAAAACAACACTTCTGCAAATCATTCATTTATCACTTGGCTTCATACCTTGCTGTGTAAATTTACCAGCCGGAGGCAGCCGCCTGGTTACCGTAATAAAAAGTTAGATGCAGTTTGGGAATCAAGTTCTCTATCATGTAAAGCGATGTTAAGGTACTAAATCCAATGTCGTTAAATCTACACAGCCAACGCTGGTCACCAAGCAGAAGCACAGATCGAAACAATGGCGCCCGGTTTTCCTGCACCGGCGTACACGCGGGCTTTATCGGTCGCTCCAAGCAGAACCTGCATGCGCTGCATGAAACAAGAGGTAAGATTAATGATTCAAGAAAGGCCATAAAAATGGCTTTGTTCGTGAGTGAGTCATCTACACGTTGCATAGCTAAAATAATATGACATTCGTTAATGGTTCCTTCATCGATTGGCACGGCAGCGCGCACATGGACGAGAGCGGGTCTGTTTTCTGAATAAACGTCGGCATCGCAAGTGAGGCGCAATTTACATTCGCACGGCTCTAACGCGGCCGACGTTTATGAACGTCCATGTGCACGTCGATCGTCCTTACGTACGATGGTATAGCGGACTTATTGCTAAATCACTGAAATAAAACCAGAATTATTTTTTTTACAGTTACAGCTAAGCTAGACTGAGACAAAACACACTTTTAAGGCATTAAATTAAGTTACGTGAGGTTATGAAGCTTATATTGGAAAGGGCGGCAACATGCGTATGCAAAGGGCGGCAACATGCGTATGTGTGGTGTCTCTGTGGTGTGGCTCACATGTTCAAGGTCTCTGGAACCTGTGAATTATTGCTCTCTCTCTCTTTCTCCAAAAATAATTTAAGCACACGAAAAAATCGGCTTCTTCGCCACTTAAAGTATACGCATGTAAGGAAGCCCCCTTGTCGGTCAGACAGTTATGCGTGTTTATTTAGCTAGCGCGCGCGCGCACACACACACACACACACACACACACACACACACACACACACACACACACACACACACACACACACACACACACACACACAAACACACACACACACACACACCTCAAAAAGTGGATCATGACGAGTGGGCGAGGCTCTGGGTAACGTTACCCGAGCGTTGCACCATACTGAGTGACATAAAGAGTCGACGACAAAGCTAGGTCATAAGGTCCATAATGTCTACGTTGAGGTCGCCGACTAGTATAAAGGGTTTGTGATTGCGGGTGTTTTATATTGTTTTGTCACAATTATGCTTGATATTAGTCTATCGTTAAACCTATTGTTAAAACCACGCATCTCCAAGAAGTGAATCATGACGAGTGGGCGAGCAGGTGTGTAAGCACGGACACGGACGTCACACGGACGGACATACCTCGGCCTTAAGGTGCTTCGCCCCTGTAGTGTTAGTATGGGGGAAATAATGGCCACGGGAGGTTTCTTTCTGTTAAATATGTAATGATCCATATCACGCTAGTTGAACGCAGACATTAGTTATCTCTGCATTCAAATCCCTTTTCTTTTTCTCATTCTGCATTCAACTCATTCTTTCACATTGTGTATTCAAATTACTGTTCACTTAGTTGTATCTGGATTTTACAGTGCATACTCCCATAATCTTAATCGTAGCGCATAGAAGAATTGGAAACGCCTAGAGTTCATCGACACGTACGGGCTGCTCGCTTACGAGTCTATCGGCGAGTCCGACGTGTACCCGCATGAAAGCGAACAGAGAGGAAGGCAGAGAAAGTGTTGGCCCGCGAGAATTCACTGCTGAAGGCGAACATCGCACTCCCGGACCGATAAGCGGCCATCGTTTGTTTCGGCGTGCCCCCGGTGGCGTACGCGGAGGCTTAGCGCGGCAGTTAGCGTCAAGATGGAAGCGACGGCGGCGGCAGCAAATAAACCGCCAATGCGTTGCTCTACTACTGCTTTATGCGCCCGCGGTGCATTTAGGTCGGCGTTTCCTGCCAGCTCGTATGTTTGCGAATGCGCTCGTGCGTCTTGCAAAAGGGCACCGTTCGATTTGCTTCCGCAGTTCGCGCGAGGGCACGCTACGCACAAATGTCAATGGAGCGGAAGCACGCGGACTAAAACGTGAACCTGTGCAATATGGTTTTTGAGTTACATAGTAACCGTATACACGTGATCAAGGCTATAGTCTAACAGAGAGGAGAAGGAAGAGGAAGAGAGGGAGAGAGAGAGAGGGTGGGGGGGGGGGGGACGTTTAGCATGCGCAAAACTTGTCACAGCGTGGCTACCACCGTACTGAACGCTGTAGCAGTCACAAATGTTAAGCACTCTCACTCTAAATTCTCTGCAGTTGAAGAAATCGACGCATTTTATGCGCGCGGTAATGCCTACCATATCAAAACAAAATCGTCGTCGTCGTGTGAAACAATGGGAATCAGAAAAATGGACTTCTCCCCAGCAACGGTCTTTCTGTGAAGAAGCCAGCTTTACGTACTCCTATCGGAGGCGTAAACCGATGTCTCTTGAGGCTTGCTGGCATTTCAGAAGTTATATTACTTAGTACCGAAAATAGGTAAATAGAAGGACATTTTCAGTGATGAGAGTACGTTCACCCAATGGAATCATCATCAGCTGCGGTGATGACGTGTCCATCATCCAGCGTCGTAACTCAAACGTGGCAAGAGAGTTATCGGTTCGTTCTTACTGTTCTGTAATAATCTCATTTTCGTTTTCTAGCTGTGGGAATTCTGAAAGCAGAGGAACCACACTGGTGATGGTGTACATGCAGAGAGCTCAGAACAACCGCTAAGCAAAGGGCACGGGAAGTCCACTGAGAAGCAAGCATGCAAGAATATATCAAACGCAGGAAGAGAGCTGAAGACTCGGCAAGTTGACAGCGATAGAAAAATCCACGAGAACGTACCAGGAACCTATTGAGAGCTCACTAGGGGACACACCGGCAGTTAGATTAGGAGCACAGAAGATGAACACCAGTAGCGCAGCAAGAACGCCGCACAGGCACCACCGAAAATCGCGGCAAGAGCACAAATAACGACAGGCAGCCCACCCAGGACAACGCGTGTCGCCTACATCTCAACGTTTTCGAAGGCTGCGCGAAAGCTATTCGCGGCGATAGGAGGGGAGAGCTCCGAGATCATGAACATTAGCCGCCGCGCCTTGGCGGCCGGGAACGTTAATTGTGCTGCGCGGCCGGCAGACGTTTGGGGAGCACGTTCGCGTCGTTTCCCGGGGCCGACGAGAAAGCAGACCCGCTTCGGAAGCAGCCGGGACCCACCGCTTCGTCTAACGACTCACTACGAGCAAACATGTTTCGGCTTGTGCGGTGCCTCCGAAGGCCTAGCTTCGGCCAGATCGGGAGCCCCTTCCAGTGCTTCATCGTTTTTAGTTACTGCTCGGAGATTTACGCCGCCTATCGCAATGACCTCTGACTCACGCTGCGCCACAACTTTAGTCGAAGCAAATACGCTCGACAGCTATCCTGCTGATCGGCGTATCCGCATACGTCGGCGACGAAGGCGTTTGTCCGAATGGACTCGGCGCTATGCCGGGAACTGAATACGGTCATTTAGTACGCGAAGAGCCCAAGTTTCGCAAATTTGACGGTACGTTGAATAGGCAGCCGAGCGTTCACTTTTAATTCGTGACCTTACACCGCTGACTCGTTCGCGCGCACTTTGCAAGAGAGAGAGAGAGAGAGAGAGAGGCGATGCAGAGATATATTAGTGCGGCAGGAAACGTAAGGCAAATGAGCGCCGAGTGCGAGTCGGGCGATAGCGCAATAAAACGTGCCAATGTGCGCTTAATTAAAAGCAGCGTTTTTGCCCAGACACGCACGTCTTCTAGCTGTGCAACTTCATCCGAACAGAGGCCAGAGCATGAGCGCTATAGTCACGATTTTGTCCGTATTCGGGTTACACTTTCAGTACATTTTCACAGAGGGTAGAGTCGCTATAACCGCCATTCTTTATTTATTTATTTACTTTTTCTGATTTTTTGTTGTGGGCTCTTGCTTATCAGTCAGGTTCACGCTTTTGCAATAGCGGTTTAACATAAGTCAACTGACATATTGTATCAGTGAGGCACGCATACAAAAGAAGAAACGCAGAGAAGACGGGACAGGCGCTATAACTTAAGTCAGTCGCAAGATTCGCTTGAACATTCGCTTGAAGCATTGCGCCATCACACAAGTCAGTTGCCAAATTCGCTTTACACTCATACCGGCTGAGTCTTTCGCAGTGTGTGAGAAAGAGCGAGAGAACGAAGGAAATGAACGAAGGTTAACAGTAAGAAGTATCGTTTGCTACCCTACACGGAAGAAGAAAGGAAACATGTTCATATTTATGAGATAAAGGTTCAAAATGATAGTTGTTTTTTTCTAACAGGGGCTGATAGCGTCAGCAAGCGATTATGTCGCGCAAGCTGGTAGCACGCTTCGCCTCTGCGAAAACTTGAAGCCGAGGCGGTAAAGAAGAAGCGTCAGGAGGTGTTCAAGAAAAACGGTTAAACCTAAATATGGATCCGTCTGTGAACTTCGCTCTAACGTGCTGTCGTAGCATGCATAACAATTGGTGATGTCAACAAAAGACTGAAAACAATGCCAACGAACACATTTTCATGGATGCATAATAGCATACGCGTTAAAGGGCCGCTAAACAACCTCTTAAAAGACTAAGAACGAGCGCGTTGTTCCCTCCTGGTGCTTCCCGTCTTTAGAGCACAATTCATGACGCCAGCAGTCTGTTCACGTGACGTCATGAGGATATAAGCTCCCGATTGGTCCATGTACGAGGGATGTCAGTTGTGAATTGTCTCCTACCCTGCTTTGCCATGCCGTAGCACGCCAGTATTGGCTCGTCCAGCATGACCAATCGAGCGCGATCTACTGATTTCCCTTAGTTTTGTGCGTTTTCGACTGCGCAAGAGCAGGTCACAGCGTGTAGCCGAAAACCGCGAAACCCTGAAAGGCTCACCGCTTAGTGCTGACATTGTAAACGCGTTTTATGAAGAAATAAGTGGCGGAGAGGAGACAGCGCCCGTAGGAAGGGTAGTGAAGCGAGAAAGAAACCACTCTCTCGTCTTTGAAATCGGAGTGTTTTAGGGCCCTTTAAGGGACCCCAGGAATTTTTTTCTTAGCAACAGGAAACCGGCTGCCCCTTCCTCGCCGTCCAGCTTGCGTTGCTAAGGTTGCTCGTAGGTTTCTCTGCACTGCAGGCATCCGGAGTTTTACAGAGTAGCACATCTCCCTCCAATGCATCACCGCCGGATTCATTCCTCAGCGAGTCTATTAGGCAGACATCGAGAGCAACGCCGAGACAATCGCGTCAGGTCCCGTGCGCTACACTGCGAGCGTCGATTCAGCGAACGGGTTTCGTCGAAGAACGCAGCCAGGCGTATCAGATGATGGGAACAAGAAGGTGAAACGTGATGCTAGCCGGAAAAAAAAAAAAAAACAACAACAGCGCCACAGAAGAACAAAAGACCGATAACCGCGGCGGACCAGTGTGGTCGTTCCAGCGGCGGACGCGTACGGGTTTAATCATTAATTATGAAGGTTTTATAGATTTGCTCTCGAGGGGATGGCTGGTGTTGCGGCATCGATTGACCCCGATAGCGTATCTTCGGTGCGCGGCGGACATGCGAGATGAATCGTTAATCAAAAGCAAATGGCGGGGCGCTGTTTTTAATCGATTTTTAATCGAGAACGACGGCGATCCCGATGATGAGAAAGGAAACATGCGCTTTTCCGGCGCACTTTTTTTTTTTGCAGAAACCATCTTTTCTACCCGCGTTCACCCAAATTTCCTACGATGGTGGCTCATTTTTTCAAGCTAAACCCGGCACAGATCAGACCGGGCTCCAAGGTATCGTGTAGCCGCCGCTAATGCGAGTTCGAGTACTAAGCGCGAACCTCCAGTAGAAAATGACTTCGTTCCTGGTAAGCGTAACCGAAAAAAAAAAAGTTTAATCCCATTTGCGAAACCGTTAGTGTAAGTGCTATTCCATAGCGCGTGGGTTCTACGTTTCGCTATTACTGCGTATTAGATAGGCTCTAGATTATGCCTAAACTTACTCCTATTCTTGCAACCCATTGCACTATCCGTTTCAGTTAGTGACCGCCCTAAACATATTACTGCTTTACGGGAGATAGGCGGCGAATGGGATGAGGTAATATACGAACGTTGAGGTTACGCTGACTATTATGCGTTTGCTAAAGAACCGGTGAAGTACAAGAAAACCAAAGAACGCTACGAATAAAAGGAGCTGCCTAAGCATGCTAACGTGCAATGTGGTCGTTATCTTCACTCTTACTTTTTGTAAGTCCCGTAATTTTATTCACTACTGTGCGAAAATTACCTATGCGATCACCAACAACTTCCCTTTCCGCCTTCTAGATCCCACTCTCCTCCAACAAGAAACGATACTGCCTGTAAGTCCCGACAATCGATTAAATGTATTGTTAAGAGACGATGCGACTGTGAAGCTTGCTTAGCGCGGTAGCGAGCGTTTGTTCAATTTCTCTTTTTCTTCCGCTACAAAATGACGATTATGGCAGAAAGAGCGAAACTTTTCTTTTATTTATTTATTTATTTATTTATTTATTTATTTATTTATTTATTTATTTATTTATTTATTTATTTATTTCGACAGACTGCAGCCTCGGAGCGCTATCGCAGGAGTGGAGATAGCAAATACGAAAATTGCAAAAAAAAAAAAACACGATGCACTGAACATGAGGATCGATTATTAGTGATTTAACTTGATTTCAGCATGAAACTTAAATATATGCTTGCATGCTGTGGACGAACTGAACCAATTCGACAACAAACACTGACAAACGCTCGACAGACTTTTTTTTGTTTTTTTTTTTGTGTGTGTGGGCGCACTCGAATGCCCGAAATATCACAAGTATTTCTCCCCGCAGATTTTCTAAACTTACTCGTTATTCGTTTGCGGTAGAACGCCGCCAAACTCGATTTTTTCTAAGCTCATCCACACACATATCAGTTTCTGTGGTGACACCAAATAACACTATTTGCCTTTTCATGAATGAATACGTTTATATGTATGAAGACACTCGGTTTTCTCTTGTGACACGTAATCAAGTAAACTGCATTTTTTCCCCTTTTAATCACGTTGTAAGCCATGTCCTAATTATGCTGTTATCAGATGGTTTGTTAACGTTTCGGTAAACCTATTCTTATCGTTTGATGCGCAGCCGTTCAGGTTCATTCAGAATTGCGCTGTCAATCTTCGAGTTGTCATAAGCTTTGAGTCGTCATAAGCAAACAGAGTATAATGAAAACAATAATCTTTTACGCAACAATGAGAGACCAAGACGAGCAGGATGAGTAATTAGGTGAAACAACAGCCAAACCTAAAGCGCATGCTTCTTTCACAACTAGCCTTTAAAGCGAGCACACTTACTAATTTGGCGATCAGCAGCCGCTTCCTTTTGCAAGGAGCGGCTGAGGATCATCGAATTATTTAAGCAACGCTTCACAACGTTTAGCTCATGCGCATGCCCTGTATACGTGACTTGAGTGAACAAACAGCGACCACTTCTCTCATCCGCGTGACTATTCGATCATTCATCTGCGACATCTTCCTTAAATCAATAGGTAACAAGAAATTACCTCGGTCATAGTTTTCGGGAATCGAAAATTTTGACTCCACGCAATGTGTAGCGCGCGACACCAACCGCACGTAGTCGAAGGGGTTGTGTCCCAAATACTGCATAAAAGACGGCTGACGTTGAGCAGGAATTTTAGTAGAGCGGCAACGTGCCTCCACGAGGCTATACTCAGCAGTAACTGACAACAATGTTTTCCTCTCAGAGCTGCTACTATAATACACTACTAACTATACTACTACTAAACTACTACTACTACTACTACTACTACTACTACTACTACTATACTACTATACTACTACAGTAAAGCTCGGTGATAAGAATCTCGCGGGTTACCAAAATATTCGGTATCACCTGAATTCGTATCACCAGAAAACATGGAAAATAGCATGCGACAAAAGAAAGTTGGCATCGTTTTGATTCAGTGTTTCTCAGGCCGCAGCGACGTCATGAACAGCCCTGAATGATTGCCAGTAAGTTTTAGATGTCAACGATTCCTACTTGTACTCGTAAATGTGCTTGCATGCGCGCGTGTGTATAATAATGAACCAGATGTGTTGTGCCCCGTGACCGCTAGTAGTCCCTTCTTACTCTTACTACGCTTTTTTTGCATGACACGATAGTACTGGCGCGAAAGTGACTTAAGAAGCGCTTTGCACACAATGATAGAGGCCAAGCTTCTTCGCCGAGACCGTCCGCTTCGTCTCTTGGGGTCTTCGTCCACCTTTAATAGGACTTCATGACGACCCGCAGCCCAAAGTTTCAGTCTTGTTTCATAGAACGTCTGATTGCGGGGAACATGGCTTGCAACCGACATGGCAGGCACGTGTTAACGCAGTACAAAGACGCTGCTGCCTCGAGCACAGGAGCACGCGTCAACGCGTCGGTGGAAAAAAAAAAGCGCGAGTCAACTTCATCTGTAACCTAAACACGAAGGCACCTAAAGGCCTCCAAGATTCGCGCCCACTATCTCGGAGGCACGACGCACCGGGGATGGTCGCGCAGCGCGCATGTCCGCGCCCGCGCGTGACTGCCGGGTCTTCCGCGACAGCGCGGGCAGCACCTGTTCCTGTGCGCTAGCGTACGTTCGTATCAACGTCGCGGGGTGCAAATCGCGTTCCAACAACCGTATTCCAATACATTGAAGACTATGGGTCTGGCCGGGACCACAGAAAAACGTATCACCCGAAATTCGTACGAGCCGTGATCGTATCACCGAGGTTTTACGGTGCTACTATACTACTACTACTACTACTACTACTACTATACTACTACTACTACTATACTACTACTACTACTACTGCTACTACTACTACTACTACTACTAGTTGTTAAGTATACTAAAAAGACACTGCAAACACGGACACAAGAAAGAAATCAGGACACACAAACGCCGGCGTTTTTTCTGCTGTGGTGTCCTGACTTCTTTCTTGTGTCCTTGTTTGCACGCCCTGTCTTTTTAGAATGAATACTACTACTAATACTACTACTACTACTACTACTACTACTACTACTACTACTACTACTACTACTACTACTACTACTACTACTACTACTACTACTACTACTACTACTACTACTACTACTACTACTACTACGTTTACTAATGATAATCATAGCAACCAACTAATAACCTCTAAACCGCCACGTTGCTCCTCCTCTGATTCTACTCCGGCATCTACAGTACGGGTCCCGTTGTAGCCTCACGCCCGTTGAGACCGAGAGCAAACGCGCTGTGGTTTCGTCTGTCGAAAGTTAGTCCGCAGGCGTTTTTTTCTCCGCCATCAAGAATGCAGCGCCCGGCTGCTCTTGCGAAAGCGGCCGACCGGCCGCACTGGCTGCGGTTGTATTGCGTAGTACGGGAGAAGCAGCTAACTCGTCTCAAACCGCCTGCGGGGTTGGCCGCAGGGCGCGTATGCAACGCCGCATCTTTGCTGCTAGGCAGGGATTTCGAAACCACGCGGGCGACTTCCAAGACGCGGGGGCAAAGTGAAAATGAGTATAACCAGAAAAGCGAAGCGAAGGAACAGGGGGGAACTCGAGAGGCCGTTGCTATAATATCGGCCTTGGCGTCGTTCGTCTTCTTTCCCTTCCTTTCTTTCTTTTTTATCTCTTCTTTCCTTCCTTTCTAGCTTTCTTCCTTCCTATCTTTATTCATTTCTTTATCTTTCTTTATACTCTCTTTCCCTCTAGCTTTCTTTTCTCCCTTCCTTCCTTTATTGCTTCCTTCCTTTCTTCCTTCCTATTCCTTTCTTCTTTTATCTTCTTTTTCTCTTCTTTATTCTTTTCTTCCTTTCGTTCTTTCCTACCTTCCTTGTCCTTCTTCTTTCTTTCTTCTTTCTTATCTTTCATTCATTACGTTCTTTCTTTCTTTCTTTCTTTCTTTCTTTCTTTCTTTCTTTCTTTCTTTCTTCTTTCTTTCTTTCTTTCTTTCTTTCTCTTTCTTTCTTTCTTTCTTTCTTTCTTTCTCTTTCTTTCTTTCTTTCTTTCTTTCTTTCTTTCTTTCTTTTTCTTTTTCTTACTTCTTTCCTTTCTTTCATTCCTTCCTTTCGTTCTCGCTCTCCTTCCCGTCTCCCTTCTTCCTTCCAATCTTTATGTACTTATTTATTTCAAGACGCTACCGACTGCAGCTTATATTTTTCATCTAAACACACAACAGAAATTTACAAAAGTTCTGATACAGCGATCGCGGACTTCAGCACGACATTTACGGATCATTTTCTGGGGGCGACACCGCCACCCGCGAAAAGGCAGTGTCCATACGTCACGCGCATAGAGCTCAAAATCCTCGTTTCACGACCGCGCATACACCGCGGCAAGAGAGGGCACGGGTATCAAACGCGGGAATACTGAAACGCAAGCTCTCTCTAGTCGCCCTAGTTTTTTTTTTCTTCTTTTATCAACGCCCGCAGTAACACATATTCTCAAGTTATGAACTCGCAGTTTCACCGCACTCCCCTCTCTCACATTCCTAGCAAAACTTTCATTTCTCACGAAGTCATAGACAGTGGTTGCAATCCTAAGTATGCAAGCACAACTCAAACCCCACCATCTTCCTAACAAAAATCTACATTTCTCGCGAAATCGCACATGGCGGGAGCGGTTACCATGTTATTTTTTAAAACTTGCTTCTGCTTGCTATATGTTTTTTCTTTACTTCTTCATTTTTTATTTTGGGTAACCACTTTATTTTCTTTTATTATTATTTCTTTCTCTCTGCAATACTTATAGAAACGGAGTAGCCGAGATGATACAAACCTCAACCTTTCCACGGCAAGCCAGTTAAAACAGAACAGAACAGGTCCCAAGATTGAACTGTAAGAATTTACATTTCGCGCGAAATCATAGCTAGCGGTAACGATCCCGAGTAAAAAAAAGACGAATCGAAGAAGAAAAGTTCGAAGTCTACGAGATGTCAAAGCTATAGGAGGTATTTTACGACCTTCCTAGCGCGGAGTCGTCGACGGCGACTCCCATTTCTTTCCCATTCCGCTTTCTTTTAAAAAAGACGGCCGTCTTCTCTGCGAGCTCTTGAAGTATACTTCACGTTACCCCCTCACCCCCCCCCCCCCCCCCACTAAAAAAAAACGGAAACTCAGAGGAACTCGTTTCAAGCAAGACCTAATAACAAGAAAATGATAACGCTTATTGTACGGTCCTCAGCTGCGTGTTTTCAACCCGGCCGTTTTCGACGATACTTTATTTCGAAGGACGGACACGGGCTTGGGTCTAAGAACGCACGACTGAGAGAGAGAGAGAGAGAGAGAGAGAACGTTATATACACAGGAAGAGAAGGACGCGCGGAGTTCGGGCTAAGGGCTCGGTCGGCGACGGCCTTAACCTTATTTATACGTTCCCGGGAGTCGCACTGCCGGGCGCCGTTGGTAAGTACATTAGGACGGCGGGATAATAAACGACCCGAGAACGGCGGCCGATGGACGTACGCGACGGCGTTGCTTTTGCCTCGAGAGAGAAAACAAGAAGGCACCTCCTTTCGAGCTTTCTTTCATTTCACTATCTTTACTTTCTTTTTCTTTTTTTTTCTTCTTTGAAAGCAAGAGGCAGTAGAAGCAGGTAAGGATGGAGGTCGACATTAAAGTTATTCTCAGTTTCCGCGAGGTGTTGAAAAAAAAAGAACGAAGAGAAGTTCGGCAACGTATCGCGCTTCCATTTTTCTGTGTTAACGAGCGCAGCGTGGCATAGGAGATGAAAAGAGAAGAAAAAAGCCCCGGTGAGATAAAATAACGAAACAGGCGGGAAATGCTGTTTATCTTTAGATGTTGCGAAGCTCTCTTTCCAGAATTATTTATTATCTTCACTATTTTTCTGTAGAAGTTAACACCGGTATCACATCAAGACGTAGATAACTCTTTAGCATCAGTGTCCTGAAAGCAAGAGAAACTCAAGAAACGGTAGTGAAAGAGAGACTACGGAATCAATTAAGTTCGCCATTCGTTCAGTTCGGAATCACTCTACTTGTATGTTTTGTGAAATCCTAGCGGCGTTAACTGGGGTCGAAGTCATAAATAACAAAGTTGAGTGAAAGTTAAACTGAGTCAAATTGTGTTAACCTTTCTTACTTTTTATCTCAATCGCATCGTCAGTACACATTCATAAAAAGTGACAATGAACACGTGCTTTCAGTCTATCGTCGTTAACGTTTCAATAGTTCTTGTTTCAATCCACAAAGACTAGAGAGCTTTTAGAAAAAGATGGTTGATCCCTCCGCCATAGGAATCGGATTAACACGAAAGTAAAGCGTGTCCATACAGAAGTAACTGAATGTTTACTGTACATTGATATAAGAGAGTTTGTACAATGTATATTGATGTCTGGCAGCTATAGCACCGTTTAACGTGGATGCACCCACTTTGATGATTGGTGGTACATCTCCATCCCGACGACTAACGTCCATGTTAAATGATTAAACAAACCCTTGTGGTAGCTGTAGTAGTTAACGGTGAACGCGCAATCAGAGAACGAGGTGTGATAGCCAGAAGAGCGTCGCATATTGGACGCAGAACTTGGTCGCCATCCCGCGGAATGTTAAAATGCGATTGAACACCACCGCCGCACTAGACGGAAACGCAAAGCGCGTCGTGCCGCCCCGGTAGTCCAGCCGCGATTTTTCTCGGGGCGAGCGCGTGAGCGGTAACGCGGTGTTACAGCCAGGTGAGGCAGGCGCGCGTCGCACAGCAATTTTTGGTTTGGATTAGCGTGATGCTATGACCGAGGCCGACGCTTTTACGACGCTTGGGCTAAGATCGCCACCTCGCGGTGTGTTAAGGCATTGACAAAATTGAACTTTTATTGAAAACGCGTCGAATGGGACGGACGTGTAACGCGTTGCAGGTGCTAATCGCGGAGGCCACAGTAATGACGAATTACTTTAATTTACCGCTACCAGAGGGCAACACCACCCCGTCGACGGGGAGAGCGGTAGATATAAAAGGCGCGTTTGCAAGGCCTCTAGAGTCTGTGACCGTGGCGCAGTGGATAGCGTGCCCGGCATCTGTTGTTGCGGACCGAGCTATCCTGGGCTCGATGCCCGCTGACAGACCATTTTGACAGAACAGTGACGTATTTCCGTGACGGAAATACGACACTGAAGTCTTGGTGGACCCCGGCATAAAACATTGATTGATTGATTGATTGATTGATTGATTGATTGATTGATTGATTGATTGATTGATTGATTGATTGATTGATTGAGTGATTGATTGAGTGAGTGAGTGAGTGAGTGAGTGAGTGAGTGAGTGAGTGAGTGAGTGAGTGAGTGAGTGAGTGAGTGAGTGGAGACCTCTAGTGAAAGAAAGGTCCTCTTCCTGAACCGGAAATGCAGTAAAGTTTCGCAATAGAGTGCCTTGCAATCGCAGGCGGCCCTGACTTAATTCGCTTCAAGCGCCTCTCTTAAGCGAAATAATTCACTTATAAGGAGGCAGAAACCAGCTTGAACAATCCTTCAGGCGTCACATTTTCGGCTTGGCTTTCGAACAGGCGCGATGCGAACAACTCGAGGTTCCTCCCGGCCAGACCAATTGCGCAGCAAGTGTACACCTGATTGTAACACGACAAAGAATTCGAATGCCGCACTTAATCGAACAAAAAAAGGTCCTACGAAAAGGCTTCTACCTTACGAAGCTGTTTTCCAAGGCGTTTTATTATTATTTTTTTTTGAGCCCAGCGCCAACCGATGGTCAACCGAGCTATATACTCTCGATGTAGGCCCAAGTATCTCGCGCTTTTTTCAAGGCAGAAGCGAGTTCGGCACCGACAGCTGCTGACTACAGCGATGTAACAAAGACAGAAAGACAAAAAAAGCGGTCTGAGAGGCGCCTGGACACACTCTCCAGACTGCACCGGCTCAAGTAGCGAACAAGAATGGCGAGGTTGGCAAGGTAGCAAAAAAAAAAAAAATAAACGGTACAGATACACAAGAAACGAAGAGAAAGCGCGACTACGAACCACATACGTCCACACCGTGTGCTCGCGGTTCCTTCTTTATAAAGCGCCCGGACACCGACCGCAGCGCCGCATATACAGCAGGCAACTTCGCGATCCAGCCAGGTTGACAAGTGAATCCTGGCTTCTCGAGAAGGCACATATTTCACGCACCCCTCCTATACAGGGCCGGTCGCCGCCACCCGGTCGGTCGATCCTGGCTCGCCTCCTATTCCAAAGCTCTCTCTCTTTTTTTTTTTGCCTCCTCTTGTTGCTCTCAACGTCGTCCTCGATATAAACGCAGCTGCTTCTTCTTCTTCCTCAAGCACAACACAATCTCGTCTTGTGCGCCTCGTCCGCGACCTTCGTCTCGCACAACCGGTGTGCCTTATCCCTTCCTGTTCACCTTCGATAAAACAGCGTCTCCTTCTCTTCTCTGTTTTGTATGTTACAGTTCTGATTCGTCGATAAGGCACTCCGCTTTTGTTTCTCTATAAGCCATGGCAACTCGTGAACTGTTTGGAGTGGGTGCCTTTGGACAGCGCTTCTGCGTTTTCGTTTTCTTATTTCCTCCCCCCTCCTCTCCTCTATCTCTCTCCTTCTCTTGTACGCACACATAACGTTTCACGGCAGCCCGTGAACTATGAGTATGTGTGTAAGGGGGGGGGGGCGGAAGGTGGAGGGGTGCTTTAAGACATAGCTCCTGAGTTTTCGTCCCTCTCCCTCTCTCACACATACACACACAGACACAAACACACAGACGCACTGCGCAGCGCACACACACGCACGCACACACACACACGCACGAACGCACGCACACAACGTTTCAAAGTGGATAGTTTCCCTCTCCGCTCAAAGCCATCATTCCAGACTCGATGCCCTGCTTTCCTTACCCCCTACTCCACATCGCTCGGCAAACACTTGGATCCGCATCGTCGTCAGGAAAGAAATACGGCAAGCGCGCCAGGTTGCCCCATTCTGCGAAAGTATGGCCCTACAGCCTCACACAGCACCTCGGAGAAAATGGCCACACACGCAAGAAAACAACAAAAACAAAAAGGAGAAAAACAAGAGGAGAGAGAGAGAGGGGTTGCAGGCGAGGTCGTCAAAGGGCGCAAGGTCGGGCACCGAGATAGCCGTCGCAGCTGCGTCACACCTGTCTCCACTGCCACAATCAAAAGAAGCACAAAACGAAAAACAAGCGCAAAAGCGAAGACACACGCGCGGTAAGGGGCATTGCCGTACGGTATAAAATGTGATACGACGTGATAAATCCGCCGCCTATGCAAACTGGCATAAAATGGCTCAACTCGGGCGGCCCCTCGAGGTTTTCCTTTGTCACTCCGCGTGCTTCCGTCTTAAGCCACTTGCGACGGCTTTCGAAACGCCTTTTGAGATTCTACGACGACGCAATCGAGCTTCTCTTTCTTTTTTCGACGAAACGCTAAAGCTGCTGTATAAGCGTATGGTGATGCTCGAGGATCTTTGCCTGTCACGCCTTGTTTTGTTTATGAGCGTCATGCTTCGCACAGAGCGAAGCAGGACGCTATTGTCCCCGCAGTGGACCGGTGTATTGCGGAGAATAAAGGAGCGTATGCATGCAATAGAGTCAATAGACGTGCAGGCGATTGAGTAAGAAAAATGGTAACTCCAACCGGCTCAAGAAGGAGCCGAATTCGCGAATTTTTTTCTTTCGTAAATGCTCTTTTGCCTTTGGTCGGCCGGCTTCGTTAATTATATGCTCCGCATCAGGATTGGCTGAAATATTCCTTCAGCGTGACATGTTTTGCATGTATGAACCCAGCTTCAGCAGCTTCCTTTGTTTCATTTTCATCCCAAAAAGGTGCGAAGTACAAGGACTTTGCAAAACTTTTTTCTGTACAGTGATATAAAAAAATAGTGAAGTAGAACAATAGCTTCTTATATAGTTATAAAAGAAAAAAAACTAGACAGCAATTACAGTAGCACCCGGATATATCGAATCTGAAAAGGATCACAGTTGAGTTCTATATATACAGGTAATTCCATATGTAGCATATTTTATATATCAAGAATATTGTTGCAGGGAAAATGTATTTACACTATACACACAATAACGCAATAATGTAACGTGCTGAAGAGTCGGCATTGTTGCCCTCGGTCGATATTGAAGAGGCAACTAAGGAGCGCCCTCTGCAGGAGCTTCGCCTTGCGTGAAGTGAATACCCCGCACCCTTCACAAAAATGTTGAATATATTGTTTACAATATTTATATATATTGTAGCACATATTGTAGCAATAATATTGTAGCATATTGTAGCACATATTGTAGCAATATTGACACTATATTCACGGTAACTTCAACGGCCGACAAGATGGTGGCCAGCTCGTTAATTCCCAAGACGTCGTATTCTTTCCTGTCCCATTTGTCGTCCTCTTAATCCTGCTACAATATACTTCAAGGAGATATTAGAACTGTTCCATATAAGCAATAATTCTTTATATGTGGGTTCGAGTTATGCGGGTTCGACTGTATTGTAAATGTACAATAATTTTCTGTCGGTACAGCGCGTACAGAAGCGTGAAAAGGGTTTACGAGCAAGAAATACTACGCAGGAGCGTATTGCTTTGCATGTGTCAGCCAATTTTCATGCGGCGTCATTACGCAAGCTCGAAAAACACTGCAACATCTTTCTTGACGACGAAACTGCGTTTGAGGAGTGACGTGTTGACGCGACGTCGATAAAGTGACGTATTAAAGCTTCCACGTCGAACAGGGTGCGGTAAATAGCACAATGAGATTCCCTCCCGTTAAGTTCATTTGCAGGAGGGTAACAGTTGGTAGTTTTTGGGACCGCTCTACATACACTTCCCACCAGCTATAACAAAGCGCGACTTATATTTCAAAGCCGAACACTTTGCTTCGCCACAGTAATATCGTTCGCGGGAAGAAGCCTGCTTTACGGTTTTATAAGTTTGGGTGTGTATTTGATGATACGGACACAGAGCTAGAATTTACCGATCCGCGTCACCTTCTGTTTGCATCTCTCTCTCTCTCTCTCTCTCTCTCTCTCTCTAGCTTTATATTGTTATCCTATTATTTATGCACGCCTCTTCCTGACTTTGACATACCAGGGTACGAATTCAGGGAACTTTTCTTTCGTAAGTGCGTCCTCCCATTGGTGAGCCAGCTTCGCTAATGATATGTCCAGCATCGAAAATTTTTAGTGTAAGACGTTTTTGTGAATACGGGCACTGTTAATTATGCTCTACTCCTTGAAATAACAATCGAGATTATTATTATTATATTATTATTATTATTATTATTATTATTATTATTATTATTATTATTATTATTATTATTATTATTATTATTATTATTATTATTATTATTATTATTATTAAAGTGAAACCTTGAGCAGGCAAACCAATCCCGTTCATTTCTGTCTACGCTTCGAAATCTCTTGCACTTTGTGCTCAATGCGAAATCACGATGATTGCTTTATAAAAGCATTCGAGGACAAACAAAACAAGAAGAGTGTAACAGGGAAAACAAGATACGCTAAACTTAATATCAAACGCGTTTTTAACAGTTTCGTTGCACCAGATGACGCTTTCTGCCGGCTGGGAAGGTGTAAAGAAAAAGAAATACCCCTCCTCGCATCCGAAAAAAAAAACATAGGAAGGCTAGTCAAGAAAAAAAAGTCTCTTTTCGCTTTGAAGTAAATTAATCGATCTAAAAGGTGGCTAAGCTCTTCTTCGTCGCCAAGACTGAGCCCTATCTCCTTCGCGTGTCCCTCTCTCGCCACACATTGACAGTGAAGGGTCCAACGGCCGCGGTTAAGTTGCCTAAGCGTGCCAGTTTTCTTTTTTTCTTTTCTTTCACAATTTATCTTTGAGACAGACTTTGGCTTTTGGTAACCTGGCTATGTACTTGGGCTAACTTTGCCCGTTCACGCCACGTGTAGATACCGGCATCCTCGATTTCTCGTCTCTAGTGTTTTCTCCTTTTCCTATGCCACCGAGGGAAGCTTTGTGTAAGGTAGGCTAGATTTTACTGTATACAGACCCTTATGCAGACTATATACTATAACTAAGTTATAGGCTGGCGTTCAGAGTCATCCGGTGAGCGTTTTCCGATTGTCTAGCTCTTGATAATTGTTGTATTGCGTCAGTTTTTAGGCACTTAACGTTAGCCTCATTCACGCTGGAAGAAACACTAGCAATTGGCCCAGGCATGGTTAGTAGGGTGGAGAGTTTCTCGAACTGGTTACGCACGCCTAAACGCTAACAAGGCTGCAGAAGCTCAGACTAGACCAAGAAATGTCGTATGCCTCTCTAAGCTCGTATTTTGATCTGCGGCGCTTTCGTTTTCTTAAATGTACGCTCTGCCACACTTTGTGAAAGATGACAACGTTAAAATTGTTCCCGAATCTCTCAGAACGAAGTAAAATCACTGCCTTAAGCTAGCTCCGCAGCATAAAACGAATCACATTCACTTAAGTACGCTTTGTGTTGGTGGATTCCTTACGTTTTAACCTGCACACCCTGTCATAAGCCGCGCGAAATGAGCTATACCTCAGAAAACAATTAGTCAAAAACAGGCCTTTTGGTTGCCGTACATATATAAGGGCAGCAAGGGGCATCTGAATGCGTCTGAATGTTTAAAGAGAAAGTGAGGTTGTTGGGTGTTGTGGATGACGCGAATGTACTTGTAGACAATGTTAATTTTGGGAACGAAGCTAACCACGAAATATTTTTATAAAAGAACACACCCTATGCACGTTACAATGTTGTGGTACGTTGTGAATGTGCGATGTGTGTGAACGTTCCTCACTTTTTCAACAAGATTAGCACAGTGAGAAGAAACAGGAATAAAAGGTGTTAAACTAGGTCATCGCGATGTTTTGTGGCGGTGTGCCTGATGTTAGGGAATGCAAGTAAACAAGACTATGACAAATGATATACATATATATATATATATATATATATATATATAGGTCGATGTTGCGAACCATGTGAAACTCTCATGAGCAATACCGCACGGTGATGCGAACGGGTGGCCCTTTCGATCGAATCTTGTCAGAATCTATGACAGACGCTCGCGTGGAGACCTGTAATTTCACGAACCGCGTCGAAGCCAAATGTTAGGGTAAGAACAGGTGATCTGACCTAGGCCAAAAGAACGTGTACGCACGCACGCACGCGCACACACGCACACGCACACACACACAGTCTCGCAGGAAGACAGACGCTCAGAGACGTGAACGCACAGACACACAATACTTCCACTGCTTCCTTTTTATCGATCAGTGGCAACAGTGTAAGAAAGGTACGGGGACGACTGCCGGGTTGTCGCAATATAGGCTATTGTATTCTTTTAAGATTATTATATATCTAATCGAGGACAGCAATACAATACTTGATCGATGCTATTGGCAGCTGCGGACGTCCCATACAGCATGGTCGGTCATTCCATTATGTGTTGACTAAGCTCCCGCTAGGTACCTCCATCTAACCAAAGCCGACTAGACGATACAGATGATGTTTGGGCACCCCGCATGAAGGTGCTACTGTGAACAGAGGGTTAAGTTTGTGTAAGCTTGTGTATTTTGCATCTGCGACGTCTCACTCGCCTTACGAGAGGAGCCGCAATAATTTGTCGTTTCTTGTTCGCGTTTCATTTGATTTTGACTGCACTTATTTTCGAGGCTGTTGTTGTGCCTACCGTCCTGGCTACATCGAATTATCGCGACGAATATGATGAACACCAAAGGGTACAGATGCAGGCAGCGGCTCTTCTGCGCTCCGATCGGCGCAATAAATTTTGATTGGGATGTTGCAGGGAAGCCTCGAGATTTCGGTAGGAGCCGTTACCGAACGTAGCGCTTTATTCGTCTGCTCGTTGACCGAGAAGGAGTTCATTCGGGGCATGAAGGCCCGCTGCATTTCATAGAGCAGGAGCGCGACTGGCTGCATTGCCGGGTAGGGAAACATATATCCATTTCAACCGAGGTTAGCAGCCATTCCTACGGAGCGCCCTAAACTGAACTTTCTATTTTACTCACATAGATTCGTAAGCTTCAGTTGATACCTCGTGATTCTCGTTTAGTTTTTGGCTCTATGCCGGTGTGCTAAGGACTGCTAGTTCTCCTACCTAGGGCCTTTTTTCTCCCCTCTCCCTGCAGAATAGCAAGTCCGCGATTATACGCCGGCTCATCATTCTGCTTCCAATAAGAGCTTTCTCTCTTTCTTTTTTTAGCCAGGCTACGCGCTCTTTGGCCACGTTTGGCTCATACGCCAGTAAACACCACCACCGCTACTACCCCCACCGCCATCGTCATCCGGTACTTTTCAGCTAGGTCAAACTAAACTTCTGCTTCGCGAAAGGGTACCGTTTTCTTTTTTTGCCTACGTTGTGGTGTGGTGCTGTGTTCGAGACTATCGGCGTCACCGGGACTAAAATAAGTGAGAGTGTTGTTCGTGTGACTTTATCCAAATAAGGTAGAAGCTCAGAGGAAGACGGAAGCTTGCAGTGGTGAAAAATCCTTGGAACGTGGGGTGTTGTTGGTGCCAACGTTTCGACAGGTGGACCTGTCTTCTTCAAGGCAGCAACGGTTGCTGCCTTGAAAAAGGACCACTTCACGAAACGTTGGCTCGATCGACATCCCGTGTTCCAAGGATTTTTTTTATAGCTACGACTCTGTCCAGTAACGCGACGCCAAGTTTGCACGATCGACCGGTGCTATCTTTAGTGGCTGCCTCAACCTGAGCGTTGTATATAAACAGAAATCGCATCATTCATTCACGCTGTGAATACAATTCTGAAAGCAGGAAGCTGTCGCGGCTCTGTGAATTTACATAACCAGTCTGTACGCGTCGTTCCAGTTCTGCAGTATGCAAAGTCATCCGTCACCGTAGAGTTTCTTACAATATTTACTCGAGGGAAATGTGGCGCTGTCATCGTTGAGCCACTATGGGAATGATGGGTAGTACATGGACCGGCCTAGGCTTCGTGCTTACGGCTTGGAACGCACTTGTGGCTCTGTTTACTGTTGCGTTTTGGCTTTTGTTTTGGATAAAAGAACGGCTCGTTGTGAACCTCGCGAGCTGATTCGAATCGGTGAGCCTATAAGGGTCAAGGTGGTGAAGCGGGGCTGCTCAACTTTTGACGAACTTCGTCTTGCGACAAAGCGGCCGCAGGCCACATGGGCCCGCACGGAGCTGAAAGCCCAAAGCTAAGCCAAATCCATGTACTACCCATCATTCCCATGTTGGCTGAAGCATCATGCGTTGCAGCTCCCATAGACAACAGCGCCCCATTTCTGTCTAGTGTATGATTGTGAAACCGTATGTCCGTCACATCGTGTTTATATTGGAAGCACGATGACAACATACCTAACACGCTGCATGCCGGAAACTCTGGCGACATAGAACAAACACAGATGACGTGCCTCCGCACCACGTCCCACCGCGGCAACCGTTTTAAACCGCCAAGCCCCGCGCAGGCTTCGTTTAGTCTTTTCTTCACCTTCGCTCTGCTCCTCCCAGCAGGAGAAAGCGCTAATGCTAGTGTGAGCAACTGCGAAACAAGAACAGCTGGCAAACAAGCGAGAAGAAGTAAATTCACGCACACAGCAACTGCGTTTCACGCGCACGCTACGCGGTTGCAGAAGACCGCCGCGTCGGAGAGATCTTCCATTATTCTCGACAACAGGCACGTCTACTCTTATAACTCGTTTTGCGCGCGCTGAAAAAAATAAATAAAAAGACACCAGCAGCAGCGCGCCTCGGTTCATGTGTGCACGACGCTCCCGCTCAACCAACGGCTGTGCTTTCTCCACCATCCACAGCATCTCTTGTTCATTTCATAGCACCCTTTTACGTTGTTAACTCGCCCTCCCACTGGTTGCTGAAGCTCTTAGCTTGCTCTTCGTCGCGTTGGCTGCGGCCACTGCGTGCAACCAATTGCGTGCAGTGAAGTAAAGTGCTGGGACTCGTGTTAGGCGATCAGAAACGTAAGCCGGAATACTTCGAGAAAAGCTCGCGCATCGCGCGCTAATAATCGTTGCGTGACGTCTTCGTTCATTAGGCGTTGCTTGAGATGCGCTTTTCGCGCGGTTATTGGGTATGGTTTAGCTAAACATGACCCGTAACTTTGGTCGCGCTGCACGGACTCGCTGAAGGGAAGCATAGGCAAAGCCATTTTCGGGTCGGCTCCGTACGCTGCTCACGGAGCATGGCGCGTTGGCCGGCCGGTCGTACTCGCGGGTCCACTGGGAACCTGCGTTTTCCTGTGCGGATGTGTGCCTGCTGCCTCGAGATGAAACGCTGCTACTCAGCCTTCTCTTCTTCCTCCTATCCACAGACCAGTTTTTTTTTTTTTTTTCGAGCACACTGCGCTCCTGCGTTTGTCTCGTGTAGTACGCGCCAGCGCGCACCTGCGTGATTCCTTCAGATATGCGTCCGCGAATTCGCTTTTCGGATTGGATGATTGTTTTCTTTTTTGGTGAGCAACCTTCACCCTGCTTTGCAAACAGTTCGAACCAGGTTCTCAGGCAGAAAGGCGAGAACGGGGCGAAGCGCAGAGCGACAATTACGGGCAGGGTGCGACTCCTGATTTTATGTTTTCAGGAGGGTTCGTTTCGCTACTGTTGGCGCACTCGCGTGCCCACGAAGCTTTAATTGGTCCATGACGTGCATATCTGATGAGGGGTAAAACCTAGGGTATAACCATGTTATTTGGAGAATTTTTCATTCCTTGAATAAGTAAACCGGAAGCAGATTATATACAATATCGTTAACATTGTCACACTTCAAAAATGTATTTAATGCGATAGGGTTAAGGAGGCCGTTTCGCAAAAAAAAAAAAAAAAAGATATCGATCTCGTCGGCTGCGTTATCCGTGAGCGAAAAGACCCGATGCATAAAAAGAATAAAGATCAGGGTATGAACCGGAATCGAACCCAGACATTCTGCGTGACAGTCAAGTATTTTATCCCATAGCCACGCCAGTGCTTGAAACTGCTTAAGAAAAACGCCCTATACAGGCGTCATGACCGATGAGGAGGAGTGGCACTGACCGATGCAATATTGCTTGTTATAAGCGTAGAATCACATCAGGCGTCACACCATCTGAATTTCACGACGAGTGGGTTATTTAAAGCTGCCCACCCATTACAAACGGCTCAGCCATCATTCTTGATCATCAGCCACAGCATCGACAAAACATACAGCTACGGTGGTGAGCGTATCGCCTTACGGACGCGCGGTTCGTGCTTCGCTACTTCGCAAAATGATTAATTATGGCGTAGGGCACGTTTCGCAACTGTACTTGCAATACGGCGTTCAGTTGCAGTTTAGCGTGCTCAAGGTTTTCACTGGCAGAAGGTTCCCTTGGAGAGTTCACAAATGCCAATGTCACGCGCACAGACCCTCAGCCACAAACCTCGCGGCACGGTTGAGGTGTCCATCGAGCAACAAAGCATGGCAAGGGATTCAGAAGGTGATGCGAACAGGGCTCGACAAGCTATCGCATTCTACTCTTAAGGGGCCCTACAAAACTTTAACAAGTAATCGTCTAATGGATTCATTAAAAAAGCCTATTGCCTCACGAATCGACTGCCGCAATTTTTTTAGAATCGGTCAAGTACGAGCGGAGTTGCAGAGATTCGCCGCACGCTTCAAGCGTTTTCTCTCTCCTTTCTTACCAGCGAGCGCGCTGAAAGCTACGCACGTGGAGGGGGTGACAAGGCAGCAAGAAGATGCGTCCCTTCGTCAGCGCGCGTCATGATCTTGAGCACTTCCTTTTTTTTTTCTTCAAACGAGCGGCTTACTTTCAGTCTGATCGCGAGCGCGCGCGGGGGCACGTGGCGGCATCCCGCGGCGGCCACGGTAACTATGCAGCGCACGATGCTCAAATCAGCGAATGGCCGTGGACTTTGGGTTTATGGCATCATTTGTCGAGAGAAGAGAGAGCTATCTCTAGCTGAATTTGAGAATTAATTGTAAATTACAGCCCGCGTGCTGCGCTATAACGTTTGGCTCGCGTGTTCTCAGGATCCTCCACTTCCGATCGGCAGTGTTTTCTAACCATGCTGAGAAAGTGTTGCAGGGCCCCTTTAAAGCAGAAGCTTCAGCGTCCTCCGTCTTTTTTTTTTTATCTTCGCTCTGTACCGAGACACATAAATATTGAGACATTCTTCTGTACGCGACGACAGGAAGGCCCCATTCCGCGCCGCTAATTATGTAGTTGCCAACATAACGGGGATCCCTGCGCATACGGGGTTTCTAATAACTGGGCTGGTTAAGTTCCTGCTTTTAAGTATGCCTTTCCGCGGCACTTCGTGGGGAAAGCGACGCCCGCTGAAACTGCCAGTATCTTTAAGCCCCTCCTTCGCCCCCCCCCCCCCCAACCAAGAGAGTCTCGAGGAAATTAACTACTCCAATAACGCAGAGAGCAAGAAAAAGAAAAAAAAAAGAGACAGACAGAGAGAATCACGCGAAGTGGGCGGCGGCGTCATCAAGTCGTTCCGATGCGCCGCTTAGAATCGATCGGGACAAAACGAATACAATTTATGCTCGATCGAAAATGGGTGTCTGGAGCTCGATTCCACTCCGAATAGATCGCATGGAGATGCCTATCGCACGATGGCGTCACATTAACGGACGATTTCCCAACATGAAGCCACCGTGGCTGAGTCACTTACACGAGTCGTCCTGTCTTGCATAGCCTGAGGTGTGTGGTTTAAAGAAGCGCCGAACCTGCAACAGAGATCATGAGAGTGACTTGGCTGTCGAGATGGCACGTGGTATTACATTACTACGTAAGGAAACTAGGAAGTGTTCGATGAAGTCAGGCACGCGGTGAAGAAGGACGCAGACTGAAAACACATTGAATATTTATGCGAGATATGCCACGTGAACTTCTCAGTGTGTATTCGCACACATAGAGGTTGTCTGCTCAATCTACAGAAAGATTTAAACGCTGGAGAACAAGCCGTAACTTCAATTCCACTGTAGCATTACCTTGAAGTGGAATATATTTCTTCATCTACTCATCAACAACTGTGATTGATACTGTGATTGACCAACAACTGTGATGGTATACGCGTGACATTCTAAACCCCTCCGATCCTGAATTCCAATTAAATAAGGAAGAAATAAATAAAAAATCACACCACCTCCCGCTAAAGGGGACCATGAGGCGATGCGAAGCAGCGTTTCGGCATGTAGAGCCCGCGTTTCAGAGGGGGAGAGGAGAGGGGAGGGGAGAGGAGAGGGGAAGTGGAGAAGGGGAGGGGAGAGGGATGGGAGAGGAGAAGTGAAGAGGGTGAGGGGAAAGGGGAAGATGAGAGAAGGAGAGGGAGAGGAGGTGTGTGGAGAGGGCTTGCGCATGCGCAGTAAGGGTGGTCACGCCACACACCACCACCAGATTGAACTCCGCTACAAGATCCTTCACATCGAAAAAGCGAGCGCACTTGGGGATGATACATACACATGCTCCTTCGTCGTATGGTGACCGGACGACATGCCGCGGCAGTTTGGAAAGAATAATGTCGTTGTCAGAGAAAAAAAAACGCAGCGTCTGGACATAGCAGGGCATTAACAAATGACACCTTCATTCCTTATAACTCCCATGACACAGCGCTACCGCGATCGCTTAAGCTAACACTTAGACACTTATGATAAGCGTGTGCGAAACACGCACACAATTCCACATGCCCTAACGCCTACTATTTAACAGAGAGAGAGAGGGGGGGTGGGGGATATGGCGGCGCGCATCGAAACAGGGACGACACCAAATAATAAAGACACATACCCTATACACACAGTATAAGTACTCTCGTTAGTTTCGCTTCTCACGCTCAAGGCAAACTCGCGCTGACATTAACACGCGCCTATCTCCATCTTCTGCGAGTTGTTTGTTGGAAAAGCTTCCTGCCGGTGAGTCCGACGAGCTGCCGAGACTCGCAACGCGTGGCGTATACGCGCTTTAAGCTACGTGCCACGCCAGCCACTTCCGCTGGACTCCTTAACGAGCTCAACCACTCTTATGGGGCGGGCGACGGCCAGAAAGGAGCTCCGTGGCAACGCAACTTCGACGAAAGGCAAAGAGATGAAAAACGTTCCTTCTCTTCCTCGTCGGGAAGAAGGCTTACGCCTCATACAACTCCGACCCACCTACTTCCTGGCTCTATATAGGAGTGCTTGTTTTCCGTGAAGGAAGTCGCGCTTTCGACCTTTCTTACTTTCTGTGTATACGCGCCACGCGAGGCCATTCTTCTCCCAGCCTTCTCCATCACTTCCCTACGTACGCCGCTCGCTTGGCTTCTCTGTCGGAAGCTTCGTGGCGCGAGATATTGCGTCGCTTGCATGTTTCTACGCTTCTCTTCTAGTACTCCCGTTTTTTTGTTTTTTTTTTTCTCTTGCGCTCGCGGTTCGGGTATACTTTTATATCCCTTTTTCTTCTTCACCTTGCCGTTCCAGCCAACCCGCGAGGCGCGCGAGCTTGTTTCCACCGCTTCTCCTTCTTCGCCCTTCAGAGAATAGTCGCGTCCCCCGGGAAAACTTTGAGGTAAGAGGCCGTGTTTCTCGTACGTGTAGCCTCATATGCACCGCCGCTTGCTTGCCTGCCTGCCACACAAGCCCGCCTGCCTTAACCCGGCCAGCCTACCACTCGGAGAGCTATTAGTTTACCCCGTTCTTCTCTTGCTGCTCGTTCGTCTTTTGTTCTTGCTTCCCCACAAGCATCCCAAACCGGCTTTCTCTTCTTTCATTCAGCGCTCCTTGTTTCATTCCGTTCCTGGTTTATTTCTATGCTCTCCTACGCAAACCTTGGCTCTAGGATAGAGTATGTGCACGGCGTACGGCGGCAAGCGCGCTAACAAGGTTTGCATACGGAAAGAGCAAAAGTTCTCTGTTTTTTTCGCGCCCTCCTTAAGCAGAGTTGGAGATGTTTCTTGGAGTAAACGTTTTTATTTTTCCGCGCAGCTCTTAGTCCGATTACGCGAGGCGTTTTTGCAGCGGGCGGCGCGCGAGATAGCGAGGGCCCAGTCCAATTATCGACGCGCTAACTGTTTCGCCGCATGCGCGCGTGGCTAGGAACGCCAGGTGTACTCGGAAGCATTTGCCAGCCGTAGCAGCACAGCGCTTTCTTTATCGTCGGGTACCGAGGAGAAAATTTACTTAGGAGGCATTAACCCTAACTCCTCTAACTCGGTTTACCTGCTGAATTTTTGTGAATTCGACTCGAGAATTGCTTTTTTTTTTTTTGAAATGTGAAGCTTTAGCCTTTGTTCACGTCCCTGTTGTATGTAGTCCAATCCGCATTGCGCGAAATGTCGGGACAAAAAAATATTCTTGAAACTTTCTCGGATATAAATCGCCGGTTACGAGCACTCAGAAACATCGCACCACTTCTGCGGACATGAGCTCGCCGATTAGCGTCACAGAGAGTGCGTTTAAATAAACGAACTCTATCTAAGCGTTTCGCAATTATTGCAATTTTTTTTAGCTTTCATTTTTGTGTGTGTGTGTGTGTCTTTTGTTTCTGTAGACATCTGGAATAAAGTGGCTCCTACCTCCGGGTACGAAAATATTGGTCTTAAACATAATTCGCTCATGCATGCGGATCACGGGATGCAAGTAAACGCTGAATTAGAAATGGGGGAAGTACAGTACGGTCCACTGTTAAAGGGAACACTCTAATGAACACCTTTCATTTTGCTGACCCTCTAAGGGCAACTGGACAGGGAAAACATCGTTCATGCCGGCACGAGTCTGTCAAAAAAGAGGCAGAACTGTCAACCACCAGTAGTTTTATGCATATCTAAGGCGCTATGATTTTGCAAGAGAGCGGAATCCAAACATGCCCTGCACGCAAGGGTTCCCTTTAACAGTGGACTCGTCTGTACATACTAGTGGTACGAAGACAGAGGAAGCAGCGGGTCTGGTGGCGTTGCCCTCCTCCTTTCCCTCTCCTCCCCTCCCCCCCCCCTTGCTGCATACACTGTACAAAACTATGCTTGCAGCCTCTCTTTTTTTCTGTCTTCTTGTACCCGTTTCTTTCCACCTCTTTGTCTCTCTATTTCTTTCTCTGTCTTTCTATCTTTTTCTGCATTTCTACCCTTTCTCTCTATAATTCTCTCTTTCTCCTTCTTTCTGTCTTTCTCTTCCCTTCTCTCTCTCTCTCTCTCTCTGCACTCGTTCTCTCGCCCATCAGAATTATTGCACCCCGAGCCGGACAAATGGGCACACGTGATGTGAGAGTGAAGCAGAAGATGAAGAAGAGGACGAAGATAGCACGTGCCGGATCATGATGATGATAGTTTTCTGTTGTCGCCACACGGCATAACGAAAAGCTTAACAGCTCCCGAGCAAGGCTTCGATTTGAGCGAATTTGTACATGCTTAGCTGGAAAAACACAGCGCAAACGAGGAAGAGGACGAAGGAACGCAGTACACTGGACGAGCGCTCGTCCAGTGTACTGCGTTCCTTCGTCCTCGTCCTCTTTTGCGCTGTTTCCCCAGCTTACCAGCCCCGCTGTAAAACTAAAGAAAACTGAAAATTGAGCTTCGTGGTACATTTTTAAACTTCTTGATAATGACGATAAACGACGGGACAAAGAAAGAAAACACACGGGCGGTGCAGTTATGTTGTCATTCTTTTTTTTTTGATCCCGCCGTTTAATGTCCTTTTAATAAGTTTCAAAATTGAGTTCCAATGACTTGAAGTGCTAAAAACCTATATGATTATGAGGCATGCCGTAGCCGGGGACTATGCGGAATTTTTGTCCAAGCGAGGTTCCTAAGTGCACCTAAGATCCAAGCAGGCTGGCTTTTCTTTTTTTTTCTTTTTTGATTTTGCCTTTAGCGAAATGCAGTGGCGGAGGCCGGGAATTGAACCCGCGTCCTCGAGTTTCGTAAAGCAACACCAAAGCCGCTAATCTTAGGCGGTGCGCTCCACTGAAACTGGCCGAGTCGGTCACGATTTGATACCACGCCTTCGTGCTCACCCCAGAATTTGTTAAAGTAGTTTGAATTCATATTATGCTAATCCATCTGCTTTCTCCCTCCTCCCCTTTTCTTTCACTGCGAGCGATCTTCGCGCTTTGAGAGAGAGGAGGAGAAGGAATAAACATTATTAAGAACCAGCAATTTAAGTGCCTTGGCCTAGGCCTCCCAATAGGAAAGGCAGGGGGTTAAGCAAGCACGTGCTCAGTTCGCTGCCGTACCCTTGGGGAGGGGGAAGGGAGAATATTAGACAAGATAGATAAGAAAACAGAAGAGCAGAAAAATCATAAAGAGAGGGTCACCGTGAACACAGAGAACACGAACACGTGCGAACAGTTAACAAGCGCTCGTGAAGTGCAGTTGACTTCAGGAAGCCAAATCGAGCTTTCAATGCCTTGCGAATGTAAGAACGCGTAGGCCAAGGTACCAGAAACGGTGTAAGACGAAGGACGTACACCCACCAGCTTCGGCCACGCTGCACGCAAGTAAGTGGAGAGCGCGCGTGTACGACTTAGCCGAAGAAGTGGGCTCTCTACTGCGCGCGTTTGGCTCGAAAAGCGTGAAGGCGTAGCGAAAAGCGGTGCAGAGAAAGAAGAAAGTGGCGAAGAGAGCGACCTCTTTACTATGGACGTAAGAGCCCGGCGCGTCGCGGCTCTTGTGGCCGCAGAAGAGGGGCGCAGGAAGTAACTTCCTGAGCCCGAGTTCCTGCGCGGCAGTGCTTGGCTCGATCTTCGCGACGCCACCGTTCGAGACGGAAGCCAGAGAGCCTCGAGGGCTGCTCTGTACCGGCGCGGAGAGGCGAAGAGGGCGAGGAGAAGGAGGGGATGTCCCGTGTCTCCTGAAGCATCTACCCTGTGAGACTTTCTCTTCATTCGTTCCTTTAGCGAAAGCCTTAGATGCCTCGTAAACGAGAAGAGTGACCATCGGCGGCGTCAACACGAGTGATGCAAAAAAAAATCGTGATGGCGTCACTATATGACGTCATCAAGTGATCCCCCATCGTTTAACGGTCTACCTTATAGGCTTCAAAATTAAGTTCAAGGCTTTCTCGGCCTAAAACCACTATATGATTATGAAGCGTGACGTCATGAAGGCGTCACATATCGCCTATTAATGTGACGTCATGTAACCTCACGTCACATGATGACGTCATCTCATGATACAGTCGCTTGGTCAAATGTGGGCTGATCCCGGAGGCCCTGCAAAACCCAAGCCAGGTGCAGAAAACTTGCAATCCCTCCGTTCCCGGAGGTAGTCCAAAACCGCGTTAGGTGCGGAAAGGTTTCGGTGGTCCATGATCAATACAATGACTGCGAAGAAAAAGGAGACAAAGAAAATGGCTTTGCTTGTTAGTCACCTTAGGCAAATGCATATGGGACCATATGAGTTTATTCAAGGCAGTGTCTTTCGGGGAACTTTCCACGCGCATACTGAAATGCACTTGCCAATTCCTTGGCTAATTCAACAACCTACTTTACTGTCATATTACGAACACCGTAAACGTTCGCCAAATTGTGGCCAACGTGACCTATATCGGCTAATGTTGACTATCTGTCGTTATAACAACGTAAAAGGTAATACGCGTGTGCTGCCGTGCCTCTGCCACACACTATTAAATGCATCACACACTACAGCAGTTGCCCTTAGGGAAAGTAGCCGCATTTTATTAAGGCAAAAGCCTTAGATGCCTCATAAAACGCGATAATTGACCGGCGTCCCGCGCCGTCGACCCCCGTCGGCGACGTCAACATGAGTGATGCAAAAAAATCAATATCACGTGATGACGTGACCATATGACGTCATCATGACGTCACAGATCGCCAAAACTTGTTACGTCATCACATGACATCATTGCTCTGTGAAAGGTGGGCCGATCCCGGAGGCAGTCCAAAACGAGGTGACGTGCAGAAAGCTTACAATGTCTCCGATCATGGAGGTATCGCAAAACTACGTTCATTGCACAAAGCTTTCGGAGGGGGGCGCGGGAGGTTCAGTAGGTATGGAGTTACTGTATACGCTAGCGCAGGTAGCTCCCAAAGGAACCATATACAGTAACTCTAAATACATAGACATAAAAGAAAAAGAAGATGGGACCCCGTGAGTTTTTTGCTTCCCTGTCGTGCGATGTTGCTAACACATTACAGCAAAGTTGTTATCATCGAGGTCTGCCGTGTGTCGTAGACAGAAAATTACCGTCGTCATGAATCGGCATGTGCTTTCTTCATCCTCTTTTTCATCGTCTTTCTCTTCTGCTTCGCTCCCAGAACACGTGCGCCGATTTGTCCCGCGCGGGATGCAATAACTATGATACGCGAGAGGACAAGTACAGTGAGAGAGAAAGAAAGAGAGAATGGGAGAGAAGCAAAGATAGAGGAAGAGAGAAATTCTTGGCAAGGCGATATTCGAACCCACGTTCCCTCGACCCGAAGGCGAGCGTCGTAACCACTCGGCTATCCAGGCACGCTAGAAGAGCATAGCAAAGTCTTGTATAGCATAGTATAGCAATGGAGTGGGAAAGGGAAGTGAGTGTGAGGAGGACAGATGTAAGTTTGAGGAGGACGGAAACGAGGAGGGGCGAACGAGTACAGAGAGAGAAATGAACAGATAGAAAGGAAGAGAAAGAGAAAAATAGAAAGACATGCAAGAAAGAGAGAAAAAAAGATAAAAGGCGAGAGGGACTACAGAGAGAGAAAGACAGAAGGAAAGGGAAGAAAGGGAGAAAAGATAGAAAGACAGAGAAGGAAATAGACATAGAGAGATAAATATGGAAAGAAACAGACACAAAAAAAGATAGAAAAAGAAAGACAAGCAAGCATAGCCATGTATAGTATAGTATAGCAAGGGGTCGGAAAGATAGAGGTGAGAGGCTAAAGCCAAGCCAAGCCAGGACCAACTAGGCGTCCACCAGCTCTGCTGTGACCCAGCCTTGCGCGACTTAGTCCAAGCTGCTCTAATTTTTAATTGAGCACGAAAGTGTTTTATACCGGACTCCAGCAACAGTTTACTGACGTCACCTCCGTCACGGACATAACGTGATGTCAACAGTCATAATTCTTGTGGTTTAGTGTCCCAGAACCACGATACGATTATGAGGGACGCCATCAGTTCGCGCGTCAGTCGCTTATGCCTAAGTACGCGTGGAGCTGGTTCTCAACACGCATGGCTCGTATCCTGAAACATTCTCACCGCGGTGTTTGCTGAAATTCATAAACGAAATATTAATTTATTTTCTTTCCGCCAAAAGCATTCCAAGTCTCAGATAAAGGTAATGCGCAGCAATTGAAATTTTCCTCAGCTACATTGGCAAAACCCAATGGAGTAGTAATTGGACATAAGATGTTAACGAAGTGAATCAATTGCGGGTACAACACTTCAGAAGGGTGCGTAAAATGGCATCTGGAAGATGTCGGGCGCTTGAGTTTGGTTCTAATGTCTATGCTAATGTCGCAGCCGTACGTCATGCCTAGCTGCCAATAAACTTTTTCTAAGCACAAATTCTTCGACCCTGTCCGTGAGTAGGTTACCCCCCTCCCCGCTCACTAATGTGGACTCCCAGCCATCAGGGCCAGATGGTATGGGCATGCCAGCTCAATCCTTCTTTACCCCCTAACGCCAACCCAACCCGACAGGACTGGGAGGCGGCCCTGCTCGGCTGCCGAGACTTTTCGGCCCAACAAGCCATGGTCCGGCCTTTCATGACAGCGGCCACGGTCAATGGGGTCCCTGACCAGGGCCTCCACCTGGTATTGTAAGGGAGCTGATTGTAAGTGACTGGTTTCCTGAACAACCTCTCTGTAAATAACATTTTAATGAATGTTTACTACCACTACGACCAACTCCAAAGCAGGGCGTCGGTGAAGCAACTTTCTCTTCTAACGAGGGACAGCTCCTACAGCTCTCCCATAGTCGAGTGCTACGCAGTACTCTGACTCGTTCACCATTTATTTGGAGCTGTAGCTCAACTCATCCAGGTATTATTATTATTATTTAACAATACTGCCAATCTCTTCAGTGATTATAGCAGGGAAGGCACATGAAAAATACTATATGTTTACACAAGATCATATATGGTTAAAATCACAAAAAAAGTCAAAATTACATAAACAATTATACATTATACATTGCGATAGAAGAAACACAATAAAACAATTTTAGTAACAAAATCATGGGCGAGATTATCGCCAAAAACAACTGCAAAACAACTGCAAAACCCAGAAAGCTACTCGTTCAGTGAATCTGACCTTGAAGCTCAGCCAATCAGCGTCTCTGAGCTGCGTCAGTGCTGCAGGATATTGTTTACACAATGCCGCGAGATGGTGCAATGTTCTCGCCGATCGGTTAGGGCCGAGTTTTCTGCAGCGATCACTCGCAATCGCTCTCGCTCTCCTTGACCACAGGCCGATGTCGCAAGCAACTATCCTTTATTGTCATCCTGAAAAGTATCGAGAATTAAAGCAACGAAGGCATGATTAAAATTTTTAAGGACAACAGACTTGCACGAATGGCTGTAGACTGATAGTGATGCCGTATACTACACAAGACTGCCGTACTGTGATGTGTATGTGCTCCCCCCCCCCCCCCCATCCCCGTCCCCTTTGCGGGGTAGCGTACTAGTTATTCTGAACTGGTTAACATCCCCGCCTTTCCTCTCACTCCTGTTTTCATCCCTTCTGCAGCTTATCAGCGCCTTGATCACGTGCTTCGTTACACGCCCCTCGCCTGTCGTCGCAACGCCGACCAAAGAGCTTCACCGAAACCTTAGTGCGGAGCGTTCGCGAAAACGAACAGCGGCTCAAGGAAAATCTTCCGTGCCGCCACTGCCGGAGGTGCTGGCGGCATACAAGTTCCCTGCGCGGTCGAAGCGAAAGCGCCAACGGCACCGAGCATCATCTGTGTGTTGCCTTGTGGTTCAATATTAGACGCGGTAGTTGCTGCCACAAAAGCGGCTGTCTCACAGCCGCTTCTCAAGAACCGGGCACGGAGGAAAGCTTTTAATAACCGCTGGGGTTTCACGTCCCGAAACCACGATATGATTATGAGGGACGCCACAGTTGAGGGCTTCGGAAATTTCGGCCACCTGGGATTCCTTAACGTGCAACTAAATCTAAGTACACGGGCGTCAAACATTTTCGCCTCCATCGTAAATGCGTCCGCCGCGGCCGGGATTCGATCCCGCGACCTTCGTGGTACGGAGGACGAAGGAGCAAGAGCGAGGGCCGCCCAGCCGTGAAGCTCACAATCAGTATGAAGTGAAATATCTGCAACAAATGGTCTAGTCCTTTCCCAAAACGAGCAGAATCGAGCTATCGCTTGACAAACTTGGCCTAACCGCGTTCAACCACGGCAAATTTTCTAAACACAGCTCTGAATTCCCGCAAAGAAAATACTTAACATCCGCCAGTACGCAATCGTAGAAATCCACCCAGATTTCAGTCGCTGGATAACAATTTTTGCTTCGTACCACCAAATCCACAGTGTCAGCCTGCGTAGACTAAAAATTGAGTTTATAAAGTCATGAGGCTTGGCGGACGGGTCACGTGACTGCAAACGACAGATAGGTCTACGCTTTTTTAACAGAGTGACAGCGCAAAAATAATGGCAGTAATTTTTGCTTCGTACCACCAAATATTGAATCCACAGTGTCAGCCTGCGTAAATGGAGTCTTATAAAGTCATGAGGCTTGGCGGACGGGTCATCACATGACTGCAAATGACAGATATGTCTACGCTTTTCTAACAGACTGGCAGCGCAATCATAACGGCTCGCGGTATTGAACTATAGCCCGAAGCGAAGGAGCGCCGCCTGTCCATCATGCCTAATTCAGCAGTTTTTCGTGTTTGCACCATCGACGATATGGAGGTCGCAATGCAAACAAGCCTCGCTCGTGCTTGCACCCACCTTCATTCGCTCGCAAATGACTCGAGGAGACAATCGAATCCCCGATAACCCCGACATCACGAGCGTGCAAAAGTTGTGCATGCACGCATGCATGCGAGTCCGACGGTTCCCCTCTCCCTTACTCCGATGCTTATTATTCTTCTTGCCGACTCTGCTTCTCTTTCCTATGACGGCATATAGTACGCATGCGGAGTTTCGACAGCCGCATCGAATTGAGCGAAAGCTGGCAGGGTTTGTATTCGTGCCCGATGGCTACCGTTTCTACAGTAATTAATAATTGAATTCGGGGGTTTTGTATGCCTATATGGTCGCCGGGCGGAAAGGCGCATCGGGCGTACACGTGGCGTAGCGGAGGATACCGAAATAACCACCTATTTAACCCTGGCGTTGTGCTTAACGTGCGCCTAAGTTTGAGCACGCGAGCGCGTCTTGCTTACAACAAAAGGCAATAGCATTCGTGGATAGGGCCCCATGACTTTGTGGTCACCAGCACAACGCAGTATCCACTACGACCTCGCGGCCGCAATTGCTGTAACTGCGGCCCTAACAGTAGGCCGCTGTAACAATGTTACCACGGGTGGAAGTACTAGGCCTTCCCGCTATTGTGCGGATGAGTGATTAGGTGATAAATGATTGTGTGCGCCAGTGGTGAATGAATCATTTAGTGGTCACGCAAGTGGCTGGTAACATTACTAAGTCAGTTAATGGCTATAATGCTCGGATACACAAAATACTAAATAAGAAGAAAACTCGCAGTGTCCATTTGCATACGCCTAAGACGACTCGATGGCGAACGTCACCTTCTTGTTTTTCTTCTCACTCGATGCATTGATCCTCCCCCGCCCCCCCTCCGAAAGCTTTCCGCACATAACGCGGTTTTGCATTACCTCCAGGATAGGAGGCATCGAAAGCTTTCTGCACTTTACCTAGTTTTGCACGGCCTCCGTGATCGGCCCACCTCTGACCAAGCGACAATGTCATGTGATGACGTCACGATTACGTCATAAAGACGTTACACATTTCAGCGATCTGTTACGTCATGATTACGTCATATAATGATGTCATCACATGATGATTTTTTGCATCCTTCGTGTTCGCGCCGACGCCGCGGGACGCCGACGGTCAATTTTCGCGTTTGATGAGGCATCTAAGGCTTTCGCTTTAATACTTGTTTGATTTAATGACTAAGTCAGTGAGTGAGCCTGCGCATTCGCACCTTTCCGTAAGTGGCTCAGCGACAGCACACATGTCAAAAGAAAAAAATTGAAGAATATTTTGCAGTAAGTTTAAAAGGAAATCCTGAATATTTCTTCTTTAAACAGCGAAGCTGTTAAAGTTTGCAGAAAAACGTCTGTGCTCCGCAAAAAACGATCATCATCGCGAGCGGGTATCTGACACAGGATTTGGTCAAATGCCACTACTCACCGCTCCGGCGTGGCCTGTAGTAACGCTGATGGGTGAGAGAACGAGTATAGAGAGAGAGAAAGAAAGAAATAGAGAAAAAGAAACAGGGAGACAGAAAGAAAAAAATATACATAAAGAAAGAGAAAGAGAGAGATTCTTGCCGAAAAAATTTCTTCACGAGGTGGGATTCGAGCCCGCGTGCCCTCGATCCGAATGCGAGCGTCCTAACCACTCACACGCAAAGGGTCTGTCTGCGGGCTGCTGGTTGTTTCTGAGAAAGAGTCTACCCTGTACAGCATGAGTAGTAAACAGTGAAGGCAGCTACATATGCTGCGATTTTGTGTTGCATGGGGTGCCGTGGCGTATTATCAAGTTGTATGCATTAAATGAGATCTCAAAACGGGTTCAGTTATTTGAAGATCTGTCCAATCTAATTAACTGTCATTATTTCACTGTACTAATGGGCGACTTTAACTGTGTATGCGATCCTAGTGATCGCAACAATCCTAATAGTCACCGAGACAGGAGTGGTGAAGTTTTAAGAGGTATCGTAGATAATGCAGGGCTCATTGACATCGGTACTTTCGGTCAAATAACTGCGTATACTCGACTTCAGGGAAGCTCTTCTGCTCGCTTTGATCGAATTTATGTATCTTCATCACTCCTACCTCGGGAAAGTTCGTGCAGCACTGAGCCAGTTTCATTTTCGGATCACTGTATTGTTATCGCAAAAATTGGTGCAAGCCGCCGAACTCACTTCCGACCACAGTGGGCACTTTAGAAGATGAACTCGGACCTCCTAAACGATCAGGAATTCTATAATAGAGTTAAAGAGGCAGTGAGAAATTCTTTTTCTAAAAGATTGCATGTATTCGCTGCTTGGGAGCTTTTTAAGCAAGAGGTTCGTGCACTAGCTATAGAAATTGGATCTGTCAAATCGTACTATCGAAAGAACGAGGAAAAGAGATTATGTAAAAGTCTCTGTAACCTTTACGAGATTGAATGCGAAAAACCAGGCGCATACATTAATGAAATAGAAAGCATTAAATGCCAGCTACAAAATTATGATGCTGCTCGCTACAGAGGTGCACGTATTCGATCTCAGAACAGCAGGACTTTGAATTCTGAGCTACCTAGTACCGACGCGTCAAGCTTTACTTGATGAGCGGCGCCACGCAATGTCCAAGTTTATTGCAGATCTGATTTCTAACGGTGCTCTTCTAACAGATACAGCAGACATTATCTTGCATTTCGAAAGGTACTACAAGGTGTTGTTTAGTGCTCTTCCTGACGACCATGGTCGCGAAAACAAAACAAATTTTGTTTCTCTGTTAAGCCCATTGAGCGAAGATGATTGCGCAATCATTAGTAGTCCCATCACGTTAGATGAAATTAAGCAGGCCATTGATCAACTACCTTTGTCAAAAACACCTGGCCCTGATGGGATTCCTGCTGAATTTTACAAAGCATTCAAAACAACTCTAAGTACTATTCTGCTGGATATATTTACACAAAGTTACGTACTGAAGACTCTCCCGCAGTCTTTTTGCAAAATCCACAGTGTTCTCATTCCAAAAAGTTCTGAAAAGGAAAAACTTCGATCCGTTGAAGGCTACAGGCCAATAGCGTTGACAAATGTTGACTACAAAATTTTTGCTACGATATTATCAAATCGGTTAAAGTTTGTGATGTCAATACTTATTGGTTCTCACCAGACATGCGGAATTAGGGGTCGCTCCATACAAACAAATATTCACATCGCTCGAACACTTCTTCAGTATTGCTACAGTTGTCAAGGACAGCTTGCTATGATACAGGTAGACCTTGCTAAAGCTTTTGACCGTGTCAGTCATTCCTTTCTGTTTTCCCTTCTGCAACATGCAAATGTTGGATCTGTTCTGCTGGAAGGCGTTAAACTTTGTTACAATGACTGCTCAACTCGTCTAATTAATAATGGCCATCTGTCAAAGCCGGTATCTATTTGCTCTTCTGTAAAGCAAGGCTGTCCAATGTCCCCACTGCTGTTTGCACTTTATCTTGAACCGCTATGCCTGAGCATAATACGATCGAATAGTATTCGCGGCTTCAATATATTAGGCAATGAAGTTAAGGTATTGGCTTATGCAGATTTCTTTTGTTCAGACAAACGAAGTGTTGAGAATGTGGTATCTACAATAAGTAAATTTGGCATTGTATCAGGTGCACGTTTAAACACATCTAAAAGTTTAGGATTATGGTTTGGATCATGGGGTAGTACGCCAGAGAAGTTCGTAGGAATTAATTGGACTCGTATTCCACCAAAGTACCTCGGTGTGCCGCTAGATGCGTACAGATTCAGTGCACGATACTGGATAGAACGTGTTACTAAGCTTGAACGACAGGCCCAAACTTATGTTCCACATCGCCTTTCCATCTTTGGAAGAGCTGAAGCTTGCAATACATTTTTTAGCCACAAAGCTATACTATGTATTGCAACTTATTCATTGCGCTCGATCTTACATACAGCGCTTTCATCGGACTTTCGCAACATTCGTGTGGTCTTCGACGTTTGAACCAATGAGACGGGACAACCTATTCAGGCCAGTTAAGGAGGGAGGGCTGGGTTTAGTTCATTTATATCTATGGCGAATTGTTTCACGGTTCTACTTTTTTCGCGACAGTTCCCATCCAATTATTCGATCATTCTTGCAGATTACGTTTGTTAATGCTTTACCTGACTTGATTGTTTCCTCAGATTTCTCTGTACGCCCGTGTTTGTGGGGATTTATGCAGGAAGTTTTCATCGCTGTTCGGTTTCTCAAGGTCCGGTTTTCCATAGAATATCTATACACAGTATCACGCAAGAGACTCTACAAGGATTTGTTATCCATGCTTTTTCCACCTCCACTTTACCGCTCAATATATTCTGACCTTCCAGGACATGATGTACTAAAACGAGTTCGGAAAATGTATCTTTCTCCTGGTACAAAAACCTTTTTTTACAAACTGCATACTGATACACTGCCGGTGAAATCATGGCTGCAAAGGAAGGGTATTTTTGTTTCTTCAGTTAACTGTCGTCTCTGTGATCTACCAGAGACAGTAGAACACTGTTTTATTAGCTGCAAAGATGCCATTCTGTTTTGGGACATCCTTCAACGAACTGTTCAAAAATATTTTAACATTAACTCACATACTATACGTTACCTTCTCCCAACGTCTCTTGATGAAGTGCCCTTTGACATGTTTTTCCTTATGGGACTGCACAGTCTGTGGAAAACGCGCATGCAAGACCATAATGCAGAACTAACCACTGCTTCAAGTATGCATTTCATGCGTATGGCTCTCCATGTAAAGGAGATTTACGAAGAACTTGACATGAGACCAGACTGGCACCCCATCTTGATGAGGTGTTCATCCTTACCAGCCTCCACGTGTAACAAGCTTTGAAGAACTTTTCCTGTTTCTCTGGACTTGCACAGTACACATGCATGTAAGCCTTTGAATGCTTGTGCAGTGCTTGTGCGATTATTGTCGCTAAGTGAATGCATCACTGCGTCATAGCGTTTGTGATAATTTCAAAAATCGGCTATCCAGGCAAGCTAGCAGAGAATAGCTGCTAGCGTGCCTGGATAGTCTTGTATAGTATAGTGTAGCAAGGGGTGGGAAAGGGAAGTGAGCGTGAGGAGGAGAGATGTCATAGTTAGGAGGAGGAGAGAGAGTGGAGCGTAGCACAGAAAGAATGAGAAAGAGAGAAAGAAATGCAGAAAGAGAGAAGGTCAACGAAAGATAGAGAAAGAAATAGAGGGAGAGAAAATAAGGTAGAAAGAAAGAGGAAACAAGCATCGCGTAGTCTAGTGACAATATACCGCACCACCTGGTCAAGCCGCGCATGCGCAGTAGCTAAGCCACGCTCACCGACGGAGACATGACGCGCAACCTTCGTTCTACAGTGCATAGCCTGGCTGCGTCTGATCGTGCCCAGACAGTCGTGGGGCATCCTGAGTAAGTGCATACCCCCAAGGAGGAAGTCGCGCATCTCAAAGTTAGACGTGTCGGTCGACGGGGAGTACGAGTGGCGACTGGCCCGTGCTTCGCTGTACCAAGCTTTGCGTGACTTAATGCAAACTTCCCGCGTATTTTTTTAGCGTGGCCAGGAAGGCTCTTCCAAACTGTCGACATTACGAGCACATATAACGTGACCACATATCGCCCTTCTGCGCACCCTGGAGCGCTCGCGGCAACGTTTTCTCCGAACCTGACACAAGAATAACGCAAAATGCATGCACCCGTTGAAGAAGGTATACTTCTCGAGAACTTACTAGAGCCTGCGGCGAAGGCAACGTACGCGGGAACAAATTAATAAAACTCGCGACGAGTTCGCCGAAGCTCTGGGAGAAAACTTTCCGAGAAACGAGAGACCGAGTCAGAGGAAAGAGGGCATAGGTTCCGATCGATATCTCTAGTGAGGGAAACAAGGTGCGCTTCCGGGACGCCTTCTTCGGCTGTAGCGCCGTTTCAAGTTGCACGCATAACCTGTACTTCGAAATGCATGCACTGCTTGGACGTTCAGCCGTGTTACTCGATCTGTTCTTCGTGTTGAGTACTCTTACTGCTATGGTCCGAAGGTCACATCAGAAGAACTGTTTACTACCTTAATTACGTTTCCACGAAAAAGACCAGCGTATCCAATACTCAGAAGAGAAGGTCGGATGCATCGAAGGTTTCCTTGAATTTCCGTGTAGCGGTCGCGGCTGACGAACATAAATACAAAAAGAAATACAGAAATACAATAAAAGAAACCATAAGGGAGTACAGCGCAGCTCGTGGGGTGGATGGGGAAGTGAAGAACAGAATAGAGCGGACAGGGGAAGCCATCTTCTCAGGATCAGTACCCACATCACTTATTTCCCAGGCAGGGAAAGGCGCACCTCTTTCCCAATTAGAAATACCAGTGGGTGTACGGCGCCACTCGGTATCGAACCCAGTACCAGCCGCATTGGAGGTACAACTTCCACCACTTCTTCTCCGCCATTGTAAACTTGATTAACCTATCTGCTTTTTTTGGTGTTTTTCACTCACTCACTCACTCACTCACTCACTCACTCACTCACTCACTCACTCACTCACTCACTCACTCACTCACTCACTCACTCACTCACTCACTCACTCACTCACTCACTCACTCACTCACTCACTCACTCACTCACTCACTCACTCACTCACTCACTCACTCACTCACTCACTCACCGATTCATTTAGTCTCTTTTTCTCTTTCATTCTGACCTTTGTATTTCCCTTCCCCACTACCGAAGCGTATAGGGTAGCCACACGCTTTTATGGTTGACCTCCCAGTCTTCTGCAATTTTCTTCTCTCCCCTCGGGACGTAACACCAGATAATGTAATAATATGTTTTATTTAAATATAAAAAAACATGATTTCAAGCCTCGAGTTCAGTTGCATGCTATTTGATGGATAGTACCACATCTCACTCGCAAATATAAACGACATCCGAGAATGGGCAAAGTGTAGACACGAGTTCGAGTCGCCCTCTGCGTTGCTCGCAAGCCGCGAAGGTGGGCGGCTTCTCCGCGCAGGTCGTGACGCTCGCCCGGGGAGTCACAGTCTCGGTGGCGGCGACAAGCGGAGGCCGACGGGACTGTTGACGGCGCCGGAGCGGGGAATCATCGATTGCGCTTCGCCGCGGCTTCAGGTGCAACGTAGGCGCATTCCTATAGCTCAGGTGGGGCTCTCGTCCGCCGCCGGCAAAAAAGGCCGCATTTCACGGCGGCTATAGATGGCCTGAAGCACGGTTGCCCGCTAATTCTTTCATCTGTCGTGCAACTAGACCGAAAGACGGAAGTGGCTACAAAGAGCACCGTGTCACAAATACGCATTACGTGAACCTTCATATATACAGAAGATACAAACCTAATGAAACTAACAGATAATGAATCTAAGGAAGGTGTAAGGGATATTATTTGTAAGGGATATTACTTCTATAGCTTTCTTAGCACCATTAAATGTTGGTTTCATTAGATTGTATCTAACAAAGAAACGAGCCCTTGATCAAACCTCCCTGTTTCCTTCATGCATATGCAGAAGGAGCCACATCATTCCGAAAGATGAAATGAGCAAAATTCTCATGCGCGTCTTGTAGCACGAACCTACGAAGGAAGGAACAGGAAAGAGAGTAAAGGCAAGGCATGTTAGCCAGAAGAGAATGACTTGCTACCCTGCACCGGGGAAAGGGTTGGGGGAGCTTGAAAGAGGCGTACAGAAACAGAAAGAGATACAAGAAAAGAGAAAGGAGCAGTACAGACCCAAACACGAAGTCACAGTCCTCAAAGTCACGTCACTAATGGTCTATAACCGCCTGTGTAAGTATGTTGTCTTCATGAATCACAACAGTGTCTTCGTCGCCTCAATCTATGATGACATCTCAGGACCGCATTCTTGCTGCTGGCATCGGTCTGTGGCCAAGGCGAGCTAGATTAAATGCTAGTCATTGTCTCTGCCCATTTTAGCGACGACGGTCGCAGAAGATCTGTCGTAATGTCTCCTCGCTACCACAAGTTCTCACGAAGAGTTTTGTTTGCGACTGTTTGTGACAATGTGGTATGCGTCAGGAGCGGACGCGGCCTCCGTCGCGTTGCCGATGGAGGTAGCAGGCATTCGGAAGGCCACTCCCTACGGTGGTTCGAATCTCCGACTGTTATCTCTTCAATTCTTTTCCCACACATTCCGCTTCCTGTAGCGAAGAGCCATGTTTATTTTTATTTTCTTCTTCTATGGGCTACTGAAAGTAACTCAAATATTTATTCCCGAGCAGTAATCCATGGTGTCATCAGGCGATTTATGGTCACACATGTGCACAATTAAACTTTGAACGTCCATGAAGAGGTACGGCGATTTCAAGTTGCCGCAGCTTAGTGGGCCGATCCGGGAGATAACACAGAATTGAACTACATTTACAGGTGAGACCGACCACGCATGTGCACACCGCAGTTTCGCCGCACCGTTACTCGCCCCTATACCACTTGGACGAGACCGACAGAAAAGAAACTTCGCAATGGGTGCAACAACTAAAATAAAGCAATGACACGCTGCTTATGTGTTTGGCCCTCGGCTTAACGGGCGTAAAGGCCGAAAGTAAGCCGTTCTTGGAATGCAACATCGAGGGTGCTCGGCCACCATTAATGTCGAAAACCTGCATCGCCGTAACCCTAAACATGCAACAATGACAGGACAATTACAACTAAGTAAAGACATGGGACTGACTTCGCGCCGCCTTCGCCGTGCGCACGCCTATGCTCGTGCCCTTAGAGGAAAAAAAAATTGTGGACCCTTCAAAGCGTCCAAGATTCGCTTAGTCATGCAAGCAGTCTCGCACGAAGCGCAAAGTTCAAGGAACAAAAGACAGAATGAGCAGCTACAAAATTATTAACGTCGAATGAGACGCGATGGGCCCAAACTTTAAAAAGACCTTAATTCGTCGACTCCTTTTAAACCACTTTAAACGCGCTCCAGGCAGGAGTAACAGTATCTGTAGTGCATACCTAACCAAGCTTAGCAAAGCGCGCGGGCCGTACACCGACGTTCGTATTTTTTTTCTGTTTTTTTTTTTATTTATTTATTCCCTGTCTCTCGTTTCACGGCGACCAGCCGCGCAAAGCCCGAGAAGGGCAGGGAGCCCGCCATTTCGACGATTAATTAATTCACTTTGGCTTCCAAGGCCCGCCGGCATGTTTTTTTTTTTATTTCTCCCGTCTTTCTTTATTTTTTAATTATATCCGTTTCGTCTCGGCATTTCCTGCTTACGTTTTTTGATAAATTCTTTTTCTACGCACCACTTTCAATTCCTCGCCTCATTTCGCGTTCTGTCCCTTTCAACTCGTCGCTACTTTTACTTCTTTCCGCCCCGCACGCACAGACTGAACGTCACACGCGGTTCCACTTACAAGCGACTGCAGAAGCCGAGCCGAGCCGAGCCACTTCCCCTTTCCCTCTCCCCTCTCGACGATGAGAGCACAGAGAGAATAATTAACCAGGAGGAGCCCGCTACCTTGCCTCCGAACCAGCGCCCAACTTCGCCCGTAATTCTCTTTTTCCTGCCTCCATCGACAAAAAAAAAAAACACAAACCAACGAGATAGAAACAGAACGGCGACATAGAAACGTCGCTGGCAGGGGAGTCGCACGAAGGGAGATCCTACAACGCCGTCATCGCCAAGCGAAAGCTCACTTTTGCTACGAGCTGCCTTTCCAACTAGCGTTTCGGCGCAAGAAGGTGTCCCTCTTCTTTCCTCGTACGCTCCATCCATTTATGCTACCTCGCGTTATACGCAATTATTCATTCTCAGAGCATAGGCGGCCCTCCGCACGCGCAGCTCCTGCAAAGACCAACCTGCAACGATTTTGTTTCATTTTCTAATCTACATCTTTTTTTTTAAGTCTTCTTCACGTTGCTACTCGCCGGTGATCTTTCTTTAAGTGCACCCGCATGATCTTGAGGGGCCCGTGTAATACGAACCGTACGTCTATGCCTCCTTCCCCTACCTCGTCTTCTCTTCACTGTCCTAACAGAACATGTTGGCTTCTTTATTATGCCGGCGTACTCCTTCCTCTATCTATGTTCTCCGCGGAGCTCGTTACAAATGACGGGGGGCGCAGCTTTGTAGCGCGCCGCCTCCTTTGGTTTCTAAATTGGTGCGCGCGCGCCTAGAAGAAAACCTTCCTTCGAGGGAGGAGTTCTTTTCGGCGTCTTCCGCCGCCTCTTCTGACGGCTCGTCGAAATTAAGTGCAACAGGTAGTACGGTGGTACTGAAAGAAAGAAAGAAAGAGAGAAAGAAAGAAAGAAAGAAAGAAAGAAAGAAAGAAAGAAAGAAAGAAAGAAAGAAAGAAAGAAAGAAAGAAAGAAAGAAGAAAGAAAGAAAGAAAGAAAGAAAGAAAGAAAGAAAGAAGAAAGAAAGAAAGAAAGAAAGAAAGAAAGAAGAAAGAAAGAAAGAAAGAAAGAAAGAAAGAAAGAAAGGCGTTGTCGGTGCTCCCGTGAGTCCTCCACCTTGTCGATTCATAAAGACAGCTTGAGCTTCATCATCTTGTCATTTCAAAAATGAACCCGACGTTCTGCGGCCCGTTCACCCTTCATTCTCTCTCTTTATATATATATATATATATATAATATATATATATTTATATATATATATAATATATATATATATATATATATAATATATATATATATATATATATAGTTTATATGTATAGGCGGTGTCGAACCCCACTTCGCAGCTCCTTCCGCTTTTGTTTCTTTAGAAGACACACACTTTACCCGTGAGATTCGTTCATTTCCTGAGCTGTCTTTGTGCCTCGAAATATGTCTGTGTGGCGCGCTGTTAGAATGGCAGAGCACTGTACCGTTCGCGCTCGCATTTTTAAGTTCCGAAGGACTTAGACAAAGCACTGTCAGACAATGTGAAACCCCCTGCCCGTCAAGGAGCCGTCATCTTAAACTGCGGCAGGTTACTTTGATGTTTCTTTTTTACAATGGTTAGTGTATTCCCCCCCCCCCTTTTTTGTCGCAGTGAAGGAAAAGATGGGTAAGAAGCCGTCAGCGCGTGTTTTATGTGTATTTACACGACACTTCACCCGTGTTCGCGACAGGTGTACCTGAGCGAATGAACGTCTGCGTAAGCTTTTTTTGTTGTTGTTGTTGTTGTTGTTGTTGGGACAAGTAGCCTTCTATTCCTAAATCGAAAACATTTCCGAGCACTTTGTGCTGTTAGATGCAATTGAATTTCGCTAGTAACGTCGCGTCAAACGTTTCGTTATCACCATTATGCAAGCGCCGGCTCGCAGCGTTATCCTTACGGCATTGTGTAGCAATGTAAAAAAAAATATCGCGTTTACATCTGTAAGCGATCATTTGACTTCATATTCTGACCTACTGGAAGAAATGTGAACAAAAAAAGCTTGCCTCTTGTTACACAATATGACGCAAGTCATGTTCTTGCTTTCTTGACTTGATCTTTTTCAATGTACCTAAAGTCAGTACCACAGCCGCGTCTGAGAAAGAGGGAAAGATCTGGTCGACATTGCCGCCTGTGAAGGAAAACCTTCTTGCTGTCGAAACAAATATGAAGCAGTAACGCAGTGCGTGCCGAACAGACGAGAAAGCTCCATATCCGTATCCGACGCATCGCTTCAACCCACGTGTTACATTGCACGTTTTGTACATATCTGTTAAGATTCGCCCAGAAGCATTATCTTAGGTAGCTATTTCATGCATCCACGAACTGCGCTGGAAAAGTCACAAACATCGACGTTACACGAACGCTGCCCCGAGCTTCACGTAGCAAGGCAATTTCGTATTCCATAAAAAAAAGTAAACAAATTTGTCGGCGACGAATGTGCTCGGCAGCAAGAACACGAACGTCGAGCCAATTTCACGTGCTTTCTTCCGCGGGGTGCAATTTCTGGGACCTTACCCGAGGAACACGCGCATTCCACCGCCGGCGAACTACTGGAGCGACAAAACACTCCCTTTGGCGTTCGGCTGAAAAATCAGAAACAAAACCATCGATGGAAAACGTTCGACGCAGTGAGACGAAAAAAGGAATGCGTAAAGCGAAACACGAACGACACACGCGCAGACGCGCCGAACTTTGTATTCGTCACCGCAATTTCTCTTTCAGAAGCTCTCATGCCGAAACGCGCCGTCTAGGAGAAGAATAACGAATGATTCAAGACGCCCTAAACACGTTAGAAGGCGACACGCAGAAAAATATCTTCACCTGCCCATCCACCATGTTTCCCTGTTACGAACCGTAAAGAAGTAAACGACAGCATAAAAAATAAATGCAGTATTTTTTTTTCTTTTCGTAAGAGAAGTCGATTGTAGTGGGAAAGAATCGCTCCAAGCTTGCGTAACTGAGTTAGTGGAAAGCTGGTGTGCTGGCGGTTGTATGCGAAGGAAGCGAAGCGCAAGTGAACTTAAACAGCCGTTCCACACGAAGAAAGGAAAAAAAAATAGTAGCAAACAGACAGCGACTGAGTAGCAACGAATGGGCGGGAACTTAAGCGCCTCCTTCTTACACTATGCGCGCCGGCAAACTCATTTTATCCTCCAGATATGTTCTGATTACTTAAAGGAGGGCTAGTGGAGATTTATAATGTATGCAACAAACCGCCATGTTAGGGAATCCGTTAACAAAGCTACAAAATAGACCTTTAGATGTCTGTAACACTGCTTGGCTGAAACTCTGAAGCGAGAACATGCTGGTCGCTGAGTAAATTGCGTAGGTTCCTTATAAGGTGGCTCTGCGCTGGCAACCATGTGCACGTTATACTGATGCACAGGCCAATGTAAACACAATGTGTCCGGCGGTCATCAGTTATAAAGTGAGCAAAGCCACTTCCATAGTTCGCCAGCGTTATTTTGAGTTCCCTATAAAAGGTACGCGAGTTCTTCAATCTTCTAGTTCCGTCTTAAGAGCATGCTTCAGGGTCACCGCGAGACCGATCTAGCAGACTGCAGCGTGCTGGCTAAAACCAGGAACCATTCGTGTTGCCTTGACTTCCCTTTCCCTCTTACGTTAGCGAATAACCGAAGAGGACTGGTCATAATTAGACGTCATACTTTCCATAAGTGCCAGCATGTGAAAGAGTGAAGACACGACGCCATGTTTCAGTGGCTACTGACTCATAGCGGTGTCTCCGAATTGTGCTCATGGTCCTGCACATCACATGCAGCTTCGTAAAGCATCGAAAGCGCTGCTGCGACTTCTCGTGGATACCGGACTGACTCACCGTTTACGATATCGAGCACAGCCCTGTCACATACCCGGACAAATTGAGCGTTACTTAGACGAAGACGGGAGTCACAGATAGGCACAGACGAGCGCCGACTCAGACTTCCGGATTTTGCAAACCCTCCAGTTGTGATCCCATGACGGCTGACGGAAACCAAAAAGGGCTTGTACTTCGAGTAATAGCACATAATAGACCCGGTCGAAGTAAAGCCCTTCTTGGTTTCCTTCAGCCGTCATGGGGTCATTGTTGAAGGGTTTGCAAAATCATGAAGTCTGAGTCGGCGCTCGTGTGTGTCTGTCTGTTTCTCCGGCATTCGTCTAAGTCGCGCTGCATTTGTCCGAGTATGTACAAACTCGCCCGTGAGAAGGCATTAGTGTGACATGGTTCACGGCATCGACAGAGGTCTTTTTTTTTCTCCTCTCACACTTTACCTCCCTTTCACCTTTCCCCAACTTATGGTAGCCACCAAATCTCATCTCACTCCTGGTTAACCTCCCTCCATTTATCTTTCCCTTCTTCCTTCTCCTTGGCGCTTTTCTTACCTATCCTTCTTCTATATACTATCGCCCATTCTTCCTCTCCTAGTGTAGAACAGAAAACCGAACCCGTCCTTGTGTAACCGTCCTGTCTTGCCCCTTCGTTGATTTCTGGCCCTGTCTCTGTGCAAGGAAGGTGCACGACCGTCCTTAACACTTTCGCCACAAAAGCACAGACTGTTGTGGCTGTAGTTAGTATGACGTTGTGCACGCTGTAGTGCAATAATCGTACTTGCACCGAGCGAAAAGACAGCCGTGTCCTGCCTTTATTTCTCGAAGTTTGTGCGTCTTTCGCGCTACTGTTTGCACGTCGCGACAAAAATTTTGGGCGGAACACGCAAGGAGTTTCAAGCTTAAAAATACGAAAAAAAAAAACTTCAGAAGAAACCGATCCCGTAACCAAATCTAGGACAGCGCACAGGCCGGCCCAATGGGCTTCCGAGAATGTCGGCCCCGTACTAGCAGCGCTCGATACAGAAATTGGGACGGTTCCAACGTCTAACGGCCTAAATTTGTCCCCTCGTAGCCTCCATTTGCGTCAGCATTCCTTTTCGCTTTCTTTCTTTCTTTCTTTCTTTCTTTCAAGCAAGATTTCCGGGAAAACGGGGAATCTAGAAGTCTGCTTCGGTGTGCGAAGGAACATGGGGAAAAGGAGTGGAAAGGAGGGCACTGGGCACCCAAGCGAGACAGCGGGGTGAAATAAAGGAAGAACGTGTGAAGTCTAAAATTCCTCGCCGAGAGAGTCCGTAAGGAAGACGGCGATTCGGAGTGGCGGCAGCGAAGGGTATGGATGAGACAGAGGAGAGAAGGAAAGACGGGTGAGAGTGAGTAGATAGCTAAGGGAGTCAAAGGGGAAATAGGGAGGCGACAGCGTCGGCACCGAGTTCCCTTCCATCCACACGCCTAAGGCGCCTCTGAAGCACTGGTCTTTTAGGGGTGGGGGTTGGCAGGAGGGGGGGGGGGAGAGCCAATGAGCTCGAAAATGGGCGCCTAATGGGAAGCGGCGCGCCACGAAACCCGGGCTCGCGGACGAGGACGAGGCAGGGAGCGGAGGGAACAAAGGAACGGGATAAATAAATGAAAGAAGAGGGAAGCGAAGGAGGCGTTACTCCCTAAACTACGAACGGGTTCGGGGAATAGAGCGACGGTCGCAGTTCGGGTTTGGGTGACACAAAAAGGCCTTCGACGACGCAGAGAGCGAAAGTGCGGTGTGTTTCGCTCGCCGCCACGGGCATTTAGGCTCGCCGGGCCTGCGCCTAACTCGATTGCCGGTCGTGAAGAAGACGGGGAAAAGAGACCCTTCAGCGTTTATCAGTGGCCACATTCAAGCCTGCCGCCGCGCGCCGTCGCCTCTTCAGTACGCTCTCCCGATGCTCCCTTTCTACTGCTGCGCAGCTTTAATAAACGCTGCTCGAAACGACACCCTCGCTTCGAACGCACGCCCCTTTTCAAATTTCGGCAGAACTTCGCACCGAGCCTTTTCATCGCACGCACCATCGCCGACGTTGGCGTGACACCGTCACGAATGGACTGTCGACAGACACACGCTGTTTTTTACCTGTGTAGCCTGCCAACCAAGTTAGGCGAATGCGAGCTGGAAGTGTAACCTAATCAAATGACACAGCCTCAACACGTGCGCGTGTCTGCTTCGCAAAGGGCGCTTCTCTTCCGTACGCGGTGAATCACTCCGCTGATGATAGAACAGTCTTCTGTTTTATTAGTTCTAATTAGTATTAATTTCATTAGTTCGACTAGCTACAGTAACGGTCGCGGAAATGCTAAGGTGATGTTACTGATGCGCGCGTGGCAATATGCCGCTCAGGCCTAACGCTTTGCAATTTCCTGCAAAGAAACGTATATCTCAAGCGGTACGCGTGCTAAACATGGGCCTTTCAGTATAACTGCAAACAAGCTAACACTTGTTTTCTTTCGCACTGGTGTGGCACACGTCGTCTGATAAACTAGACTGGCAATGTGCGGCTCGTCAGCCTCGATTCGTTTCGTCCGTATTTCATCCGCGTTTCATCAGCTAACGAGACTTGCTTTGTGATGTTGCTAAAATGAATGTTACTATGGCAGCAATACTGGTTTGAATGAACGGGTTGATGACGCGGAATGAAACCCGAATAAGCCTATTCGCAAGGCTCCACTTTTGTTTTACTTCAACGAACACACTTTTTGGTGATGGTACAAGCCTATGTGTACTAAGGTTGTGAAAAGAATATTCGCAGATTGACAAATACGTGTCGGCAGTGTGGAATATACATTGAACCGCAAGCAACACATACGTATAAACGAAAGTAAGCCATTGGACAGAGGGGTCCGTTTTTGTTCACAGACACAACCACGTGTGGCCGTAGGAACGGCCGCCGCCATAGCGCTACTAGTAGCGCACCGCACGCGTGGTGCGGATGTTGTGGATTCGTATCCCACCAGACGTTATTTGTTTCTTTTTCAACCACTTCATTTTCCCTTAATCCCATTATCGCGAGACTTCAAATGGAAACTACAAATATCTCCTTTATGCTTTTCCCAAATGTTAGCCACACCCTTCCATTTTTGCGGAGTTTTATTTATTTATTTATTTATTTATTTATTTATTTATTTATTTATTTATTTATTTATTTATTTATTTATTTATTTATTTATTTATTCATTCATTTATTTATTTATATTTAAAGACCACACGCAAGACACCCACCATCATAGACGCCTCAGTGAAATGCTTCCGAGTTAGCTTCCACAACCTACGTTTAAATCCTTCAGCCTAAATATAAGTTTGTAGCCTTATTTATTTTTAGCCACGCTTATTGCTATTACGGTATTGTTATCGGTAACAAGCAGAATTATTTTCAGTGTTTAGTTCGTGCGCAAAACGAGAAAACAAAGTAGGCAGGCTTCCCCGCAATATGACGCATACTGCGAAAAAGCCAGCTTTACAGCGCAGGTTCATTTTCGTTCGAGGAGTGCACAAGAAAGCATGCTTCCAGAAACAGCTTCTGACATAGATCGGGAGAAAGCGCCCACACAGTTTACGAGCTCATCCATAACCAACGTGGAAGGATCAAATGCGTCGTATGCGCGCACATCAGTGGCTTCGCTTATTTCGCTTGAATTCAGAGAACAAACCTGTCTGCACGTGTGACTTCACGTACGTTCTTGGTCAGCCGTGTACGACTCCTTAACGTGCGAAAGAGTTGAACTAGCACCAGATTAGGCTGGTGTTAAAGAAAACAGTGTGAATGTCAACGAAAATGCCGTGGTGTAATGCCAGATCGCAGAACGTACAGGTACTCACTACGTAATAATACCGAGAAGGTTCGTTTAACCCCTATTGCGCAGGATCTGGTAACTTCAAGCCGCTGCTTAAAACGCTATAGCAAATGTAAAAATCGTGTAGTATGTTAAAGTAGGAACATCAACAGATGGAAAATTGCGAGATAGAAGAAGCGCCTAGATTATCTTTGATACTGAATCTTGCATAATATATGCCATATATTGTCTAAGCTTTCGTGACTATTTAGCTCGTTGTTGCGTGACTATTTAGTGACCACAGTTTTCTGTTCTCAAAACATTCCATCCGCATATTGCGCGACAAACGGTTCAGGAAACGGCGCCTAGTGATAGCAAATGTTGAAATATCCATTCAAATCTAGAACAGTCGCGATACACCTTACGATACGCTTGAGTGGAGAGGCCTCTACGATATACCCTTTAGCTTATCTAGAAAGAAGTCTGGCACGTTCAAGAAGAAATTAATTCATTCATCATACCAGGTATTTCCGTGCAACGGCACTCATTAACGCTACAGCATATGCAGTGACGCGAAGCGTTGGAAAACTGCACCTCTTCGGTCGGTCATTGCCTCCCTGCGCTTTTAATTAACTCCTGGTCCCTTAGCCATCGCTGGCGACGTCATTTACTAGTCAGTGAGAGCGAGAAAATAAAATTAATAAATAAAACGAGCCCTGCCTTACAAGCGTCAAACGGCACAAACACATAATAACGTCGTTATTGAGCAGTTGCGAAAACACCGCTCTTTCGGGGAGCTTGGATTTTTCCCGGTTGCCTAGCAACCAACCGAGCAGCGCACTTATCACCTCAACGCCCGTATGTACCGATGCACCTCCGTTAACATTAAGAAAGTTGCTCCGCAGACGCCCCTTTTCCCAGCGGCCGCGCACCTACCTTAAACGTGCTAATGCCGGCGCCCGCCTTCCAGCCTGCTCATTGCTTAACACACGCGTTTTTTTCCCGACGCCGGCAGTCGACGACGCGCAAGGGATTACTGCATCCTCAGTGTGTTCACGACTTTCTTCGTTTCCCTTGCACCCGGCGCCGAGTACCAGCGTTCTTCATTGCCTAGTGATTTACGCGAATGCAACCGCCGACTTTGTTTCCACACCCAACTGTCTGTGAATTCCCTGCGCGCGCGGTGGTCCTCGCGCTCTATAGCAAGTTCGTTTTGAATTCTCTCAGGACGCACTCAGCAGAATCCGGCGACGTCAGACGCCGCGCGTCTCTCCCGGGCTCACAAACTTCGCAGCTCTAGAGTCTCGACTCGCCGGCACGTTTGTCACGTGTTGGTGGTAGCGAAATTCGCGCCACTATTCATTAGAAGCTCGTTCCTAGCGTATACCTGCAGCCCCGTCACAAACGCAAAGCCATTCACCTTCTAGCCCATGTCCCATTGCGCCACGATGATGTGTGAACAGTCGGAATGCGAGGCTTATATTACACGCAGAACCACACACGCGCTGAGTTCTCGAGGCAGTAAATCAAACGTAAAGGTGGGAACGCGCAGATGGAAACGCACTGAGGAATCAAAGTTGCATAAACACGGACGAGGTGCCTTAACTTAGTGGAAACTAATGCTGGTCAGTGCCGAAGGCGAAGCTAGTCATTTGGGAGTGATAAACTGCGATGGTTAGAGAGCATGAAAGAAGAAATATAATATTTAAGAGTGAAACTTGAGCAGATGCCGTGCACGCGTTGGAAACTGCGTGTAGCGGAGCTTAAGCGAAACAAATAAAAGGTTTAACTACTAATGTTATTCTTACGACCGTGTTTGTTTCTCTTCTGTGCAACGTATAATGTCACGTAACAGTCCACTCATAAAACAGTTAGAGCGCGAGAAATCTCGTGCTCTACCTATAAACTGTTTGCACACTATGACAAAGTCCCAAACCATATGCGGATCGAGGTGAGGAGAAAGGCGACTTATGATGCTTGCGGAAGAAAAAAAATATGGTGCGGAAATGGTGATGAGAAGAAGCTCCACCTTAAAGGAAGCACGATATGGCAGGTACGTAGCAATTAGTGAGTCTTCTCTGACGCATTTCACGCTGCTGTCCCACAATCAGCAGGATTCAAGTACGTATAAAACATTACCACCTTATGGCTTGGTCGTTGTCGAGCGCGAGAAAAGAAGCTGAGAGGCAGGGTTCCTAAAGAGCATAGCTACTTATAGCCTTAAAGCTTAAAAGGTCGTCGACGAAAATAGCGCAGGAAGAACGGGGACATGAGAAGAGGACACACAACGCAGGCGCTAACTTTCAACATAACGTTTATTTTGCACACTCACAACTTATACTGGACAGCTTATCAAAAAACCAGCACACAGATGCGCACATGAGATGGGCATGAGAGGAATCTGGGCGCACGTGTGATCTGTTTTGTAAGCTGTTCAGTATACGTAGCTGTTCACATGCAAAATAAACATTATGTTGAAAGTTAGCGCCTGTGTTGTGCGTCCTCTTCTCGTGCCCCTGCTCTTCCTGCGCTATTTTCGTCGACGATATTGTACCAACAATCTCAAATGGAAACTCTTCTCGGCTTAAAAGGTGCAAGTCTCTTTGTTAAGAGCTATCTAAACAACCGAAAAAAAAAGAAGCATTACAATAATGAGTTGAGAAATTTTTCAGCGATATGATAAAGCAGGATAACGTTAGACAAACATAACTGAATATATCTGAGAGGCGCCAGTGGCACCAACGGGTGATGATGCCGATTATCAACACGGGACACGAAAGGTGGTACTGCCGGGGACGCTGTCGTGCACTTCGCCAAAGCTCATTTCGAACTTTTACCTAACTGTTTCCGCTCGCACTTACAGATTGATTTCCATCTCAAGGTGACCACCACTCCTTCAACAACATTCTCCCCCTTTTCCCCAATCAGTGTCCCTTTTCCGCGCGACGCTGACACGGGCTCCTCATTCTGTCGCGCCGTCTTTTCTTTCTCTAACCACCGCCGAGGCTTTCAGCGAGCCCGCTCCGATATTTCAAAAGCACCCGAAATGCCTGCGCGCCCGAATTTTTCTTTTCTTCCTCCAGATCCGTATAGGCCGCGCGCCGCCACGACGCGCCAGGCTCCGAATGCTAAACGCGATTCACGAAACCTCGGGGTCCGGAACGGACCCACATTACATCTCGCATCCCGTACGAACATCTTAGAGAAAGCTAGATCGCTTCGCTGTCCTCCTGCATCGTCGAAAAAAAAGGGCATAAAATGAAGAGGAAGTAAGGAATAAAGCGGAGAAGGTCCGCGTATACGAAAAAAACCTCGCTCCCATTTTCCCGTCCGTTCCATATAACCGTGTCCCCTCACGACAGGGTTCGCCTGGCTGGCGCACGCGAAGCGAATGGAGCCCCCCGGTAATGCGCAGACCACGAAGCAACACTTTTTCCGCGTCCCCGCCCAGCGTGCGCACTTCTGTGCCGGAGGAGGAGAACGAGGGAACGAGGTAGACAGGGAGGGTGTGCTGTGGTTCCGGAGACGAGCTCTTGGCTCGCAGGCACATGCGCTGCCGGTGGTCCGGTATCAGGGCCGCGCAGTGCTCTTGTCGAAGCAGAGCCAGGCAAGGGAAGCAAGGCAAGTCAAGGCTGACGAGGAGCGCGTTGGCAACGGCGTCACGTTCATCTCGGACCGCGAGCTGTGTTTACGCGGCGCTGGCCGTAGAGACGTGACCGGTGACCCCGAGTACGCAGTGCTGCGGCAATGCGCGCGCGCGCTATGTATTCCTGCGCCGGGAAAAAAAAGGCGGCGCGCGTGCGAATTCCGATACGAGGCGGACGTGGAACGCCTGGCGGAGCAAAGCCACCACCGTCAGAGCGCGTGAAGATAGCGCGAGGAAGAAGCCAGCATGAAGAAGAAGATAGTTCCTAAACGCGTTGTCCGTTTTACCGGTTCTACGCATGTCCGGCAGCGACCCGTCCTACACTCGCGTGTATATACACGGTGGGGATTGACAAACTTCCAAAAAAGAACGAGAAAAACAAACTCCTACCGACGACTATTCTGGCGGCGCTGTCGCGGTCTCTTCTTTTTGAAGCAGTGCACGCGAACGAACGGAATCTGCCAAGCTGAGTGCGCATACTCTGCGCGCGTGCGTCTTTTACATATACGCCAGCCGTATATAATACAGGCGCAACTGGAGAAACGTGTAGCGGCATCTACTGTGGCCTGCGGGCTGCAGAGAGATACAAAAATAGGTGTCCCAGAACTTGCAAGGCATGGCAACACAACTTCACTCCTCTTCGACTGGAGTTTATATTCCTTGATTTTGCTCTCTCTCTTTCTCAATACCCGAAAAAGCAAAATTCTCGGGTATTCGCCTACATGGACTACAGCGTCAGTCACTATAAAAACGTTGCCACTCTTGTTTCTTTGTTTAACACACACCATATTTAACGACCCGTTGCAAGTCTGTGGAGATGATGTTTTGTGTATTGTTTTGTGTATTATGAGTCAGAGAACGAACGTGTGTTAAGGAAATCTTAGCCGAAATCAAGATGAAATTGGCATGGGCAGGGCATGTAGTGAGAAGGCAAAATAACCGCGGGCCATTAAGAGGAACACTCTACTGGATTCCAAGAGAAGGTAAGCGCGCGATGGCGAGGCAGAAAATAAGGTGGGCAGACGAGATTGAGAAGTTTGCGGCGGCACCCTGTCCGCGGCAAGTACGGGACCGGGTTAATTGGAGAAACTTGGTAGATGTCATTGCCCTGTAGTAGGCGTGGTCAGGCTGATGATGATGATGATGTATTAGTTGGACGCTGCCACAGGCATACTGACCATGTGGTCTCTTTATGGACGCCTCTCCTGTTACATTCCGTTTCATTCCTGCAGAGCCCCTTCCAACTTCCCAAGTACATAATAGCCAACTGAATATCTCCCCAAGTTACTCACCCTGCCTATCTTGTCTCTCTCGTACTGTTTCTAGGTATAAAGTACTAAAAATTCGAAGAGGCCCTTATGCAGACGACTTGAAGATGAATGCCATCTTCTCCTTCTTTTGCTTCTCAGTCGAGTGTGTTGATCCTCCCTCCCCCAACGAAAGCTTTCAGCACCTAACATGGCTTTCCATTGCCTCCAGGATCGGAGGCATCGCAGCTTTCTGCACCTCACGTCGTTTTGCAGCACTGCCTCCAAGATCGGCCCTCGTTTGACCAGGCGACGATGTCGTGGGATGACGTCATCGTGTGGCGTCACGTTTGCGACGTCATCAAGTTGTGATCTGTGATCACGCGTCTTTTTGCATCGATCGCGCTGACGTCGCCACCGCCAACAGTCACTTTTCGCGTTTGATGAGGCATCCAATGTTCTCGCCTTAATAACAGAAGCATGTCCCTATTTCCCTCTGCCTCGCTCCAACTGTGTCAGAAAAAAAAATGAGGCGCCTCGGAGACTTGTGACCCACGAGGCCGACCCTAAGCCTTGGGAGTCGGACCGCACCGCCGCTCTCTCTTCAGTGCAGGTCAAGTGAGGAAGGAGGAGAAAGGGCGAGGAGTGCTCAAGGCGTCGGAGAGGGGGAGAGAAATTGCGGGGTCACTCAAGTAGCACTCATTACGGGCCGCCTTCGAAGACGTCCTAGCCGCCGTCGGGACGTTGCACAGCAGAGGCGGCACAATGGCTGCCAGCCGCGCTGCTGCTGCCCCGTTCGCGGGAAATTAATGAGGCGTCCGCTGGCGAACGGGACGCATCGAGAGGCCGAGCAAGTGCTCTGCTGGGAGATGAGTGCACCTCTTTTTTTTTTCTCGCTGATATGGCGAATTTCTACGTTAAGTGCTACTTGGCGCTTCTGAAGCATATCAGGGGTGTCGTTTCGAGCTTGTAGCCATAAGCTAGCCCTTTCCAGCTGCCGTTACACATATTAAGTTTGTATTTTATACAGGGAGTTAAGAAACGTCGGTCGGTCGGTATAGCACAGCAGTCTACGTGTTTTGATTACCTACAATATATAGTGAACTTGATTGATTGATTGATTGATTGATTGATTGATTGATTGATTGATTGATTGATTGATTGATTGATTGATTGATTGATTGATTGTATTCCCGTCATTCAATCAGATGTGCATTGCCTAATAATGACTTAATTACTGCGACAAGAGTATAGATGAAACAGTTTGCAGAAATATCATTGGCGGACCCTGCATTGAATTTTTCGCACACGTCGTGCACTGGCAACAAACAGCGAATATAAATAAAGGTATACAAAGCTCGGGTGCAACCTCACTTTGTATATCTTTCACGATTTACCCATTTCTACTTTGTATAACTTGCTTTATCCATTTCGATAAAGCTTTTATTCCACGAATGTGTGAACACACGGTCTGAATAACTGCTCACTGCTGCCGCCGGTGTCTCGAAACTTTGCTCGCTACGTAAACGACGGCCGCTGCATGTTCATATCAGGAAGCTCAGTTAAGAATATCGTAAGCTCCTTCGAGAACTGCGTCTTCACCCGTCCCCACGCAGCACGACCGCCCGCGAGTTACGACCAAAGACGACTGCCAGCACATACATCTCGCCCCCTCCTCCAGCTGCAACTCTCCAGCCCCGTTGCTTCTCGGCAGAAAACGCGCCGATGCGGAAGAGAGCCTCGTCAAGGTGATGCGCTGGCGCGCACGCGCACAGGTGCATGCGAGCCTCGGTGCCGCTGCCGCAGGATGCGCCGCATCTGTCTCGGGCAAATCCCGAGTTATTACGGCAGGCCTCCTTTCCCCGACGTCGCGGATGCAAATCCGTCGTCCGGCGGCCGACGACCGCATTCCCCCTTTTGCTCGGGCCATTTTCTTTCCCTGGTCTCGCTCGCCGAGCAGGGATGACGAGACGAGCTGCGCACGCACCAACTCTCTCTCTCACCTCCACTCCTCCTCCTCCGTCTCTTCTCCGCGCTTTGCAACTACTTCGCAACGCGGGCGAATAAGAAGGACGCCAGGAGTCACTTCGTCACGTCGCGATAGAGGAGCCGTACTGCGAGTGCGGTGATAGAGTGAAACTACTAGGCTTTAATAAAGCTTGTTGCTGGGCGAGTTGGTTCATACTTGCAAGGAAAATTAGTATGCGCGAATTATACGCAAGTACAAAGTAAGAAGAACACGGACATGCGCTTGTCCGTGTTTTCTTGGGCCCATCTTACTATACTTGGTTAGAAGGCCTAGGTTTTTTTACTACTTTGCTTTAGCAGGCCCATCGCTTGTAGTCGCCGCGACAAAACGCGGCAACCTTGTTGCTTGGTTTGAGAGATGATGAAGGGGGAAGGGGGTAGGGGCGATCGCCCTTCCTCCCTTCAGTGCCTGTCGTCCACATCCTTTGTCGGTTTGCCTCGGCTACCACTGCTCAAAAAAAGGGAAGGAGAATCATGTCCCCGTCCTCTACCTCACCTCCCCCCCCCCCCCCGGTCGGATGTTGGAACCGGTCGGCTTTTTGAACGCGGTTGTGACTACGTGCCCGAGATGTGATTAGATAAAAAGGTGGAGGGAAACTTTCATCCAAAGCTTCATACAGCGACAAACTAACTTCTTTAATAACTTAACTATAAGAACAAAACAAATTCAAACGCAGAAATACCACAGATGTTGCCCATGGCTTGCAGATTTAGCAGGACGGATCTAACAGGACGGCCGACGTTTCTATGTGTGGACCTCTCTTACAAAAATAGATTTAGACAGTCTATATGGACTGTCCAACCCTATTTTTGTAAGGACTGTCTTTGTCAAAGGACGAAGCTATCTTTGTGAAAGTATTTTTTAATATCTCTTCGTCGAAGCCGGAAGACAGGCTCACCTATATAAACATCGGCAAACCTGTATGATACACTTACCCCTTTTTCGTACATCTTTTATTCTAAATTTATACGTGAAAACATACATAGGAGACTCCCACACACACGCCACATATAACCTACGTCTTCTTCCCTCAACATCACTTCCTGTAAGCATACTGGCATGCTGAATGTCCTGCGCACTCTTTTCGCTGCAAACATTTCCATTACCGTTTTGTGTTAGGAAGAGCTGCCAAGTGGGTCATGATGTTAATTTGCCGTTTTTGTAGGTCCCGAGTGAGTCGTCTCTTTGCGTCATACAATATTTCCCCCACCCCTCTTTTTTTTTTCCGCTTTTCTGTTGCACCAAGGTAGCTGGCTGAGTTGACGGTATACGTGCTCATCCCTGAATACAGCGTTTCATCACTTCCCCTTTTTTTTGAACTTGGCTAGTACCGGGTTTATGCGCTTCTTGCACCTTTCGTGCTATGATGTTATCGCGGAGCATAACGAAGCGGCAACAAGAGCGCCCTTTACGGCACATCCTCAAACTACACCGGGTTACCAAACACATTTGCGCAAGGCGCGTTTCATAATTCCCGGCTGCACTATTGCTCCTCACGTATGGTAGGAAAGCCTCGTTACCTGTCTGTGCTTATTAGCAAAAGAGCTTCAGCTTTCCATAATTCGACATTTCCTCATCGTAACCTACGCACCGGCAGGAGAGGTATTCGAAGAGTAAGCGAGACGGATAAAGTCGAAGAGGCGTGCGCATGCAAAATTAATACGAATACGTCCATGCCTATCCACATTTTATATTCGCTTTTTTTTTGCTTTTCTTTCAGATAGGTGAGCCTCGATAGGAAGAGCCGAGGACAACGGGAAGCGGGGGGGGGGGGGGGGGGGGGTATTGAAGAGGGTGAGGGCGAAGGGCGGGGATGTCCACAAGTTGGAAGTCTGGGAACTGACGGATGGTACGTTGGAACTTGGCAGGGCATCACGCCGTGTGCTCTCGCAGCACTAACTGCACGCACCAACTCCTAACTCGAATAGTGGATCAGGTACACACTATTCTGCGAGGTAGTAATAGCGTTGGCGCGTGTATATCACTCCAACACTTCCTGGGATGCATTAGGTGCGTCCACAGGTGGAGTGGACGTCGAGCTATACCGAGCGGTGTATACCGCGTCTCATTGTTCAGATTAATCGAGTGCATGGTCAGGTCAACCGCGCGCAGTGAAACATAACACCGCGAGAGGCGTGTCTCGTTTGTTTAGACTCGCGTTATTTTGCCGTGCTTACGTGTAACGCTTCACGTAAGAAAAAAAAACGGCTCTTTAAGTCAGATATATTTGAATCAGCTTGCATCACCGGAAGCTGTTTCGAGCATGCATGCGTACGCACGTCATCGTGTAGTATATTTGTCCGTGCTTCCGTGAGTGCGTACGTATTGCCGTTTACTTGAAAAATATTGCTGCAAATTCGTAAGTTTTTACAGAGCCCTTATATTCTTTATTTCGGCGCATAGCTACGCAAATCCAGATTTGGGAGTAAATGCGAATTGTGGCCAGGGTTCCCACTGACTTTCGAGTAAATGTCGCCAAACAACGAGCAGAAAGTCGCCAAAAGTCGCCATTTTTTTAGAAATTTCGCCAAAAAAGTCGCCATTCTAGATGTGTGCGGCATATCCTAGTAATAGGAATTTTCGCTGATGTACTGATGTATAGCCCCGTAGAATACAGTGCCATTCAAAGCCCTTAAAGTATCTTGACAATTCTCAATGCCAGGCGCATCGCCCCTTCACCATGGGAGTGCTTGGTGCACCTGGTTCTCCGACTAGCCGCAAGATGTGCGCGGAGGCGCAAGCATGAAAGGATAAAACGCTCATGATATCCTTCCATCCCTGTCCGCTCGTTTCAAAGGTAAAAGTGTGGCAAACCTTAGGCGAAAGCCGCGAAGGCGTTATTTGTAGACAGCTTTACATCCCCTCATATGAAAAAAAAAAGGATTAATATGTTTATTGAAAGTAGTAAGACAGAATTCTTACAGGTATCGTTCATTAGTGAGTCTTATACCTTTCAGTGTGAACTAATATGATACCGGACGCCACTGTCCCTTTCATATATAATTACTTATATCTACCCGCGTCAATCCAGTGCGTTATATATGAACAGGTAGACATTGTAAAGTGTTATATAGCAATTGTTTTCATTGCACATGCTCACCGAGAACAGTAGAAAATGCCTGAATAAATAATTTTTTATTGCACGAACACCCGCGTATCCGCCCATCTTCACTATACGAGCTCGATTAGGGGATACTGCAGCGGTGAATAGGTCGCCAAGCTATTCAGAATAGTTGGAGCCTTGGCGGAACAAATGGCCGGAACACACGACCAACCCGTCATCTAGCCCCTTCACCCCTTCAGAAGCGAAACTTTAGCGAAGCTCTGAAGCATCTAGATGAATCTAGATGAATTGAGTTAGAAGCATCTAGATGAATTGAGGAGATACACACGAGTTACAGGACGGACATACAGAACGGCGCGTAATGTGCACCTCAAAACCCAGAAAAATACAGAGAATAGTGCCGCTCATTCGTTGGGAAGTCACTGAGCTTAGGATGCATAACTCAGTGGAGACCTAAGCTGAAAATCGCCAAAAAATCGCCATGTCGCCATTCATAATTTTAGATCGCCACGGGCCTCTCAAATTCGCCAATTTGGCGAAAAGTAGCCACCATTGGCAACCCTGATTGTGGCGGAGAATTTCAATATTACATGACTAGGTTAATATTTAGCTAATTAGTAACAATAAGTGGTTGCGTACAATACTGCATCCCCATTTCATTAATTAATAACCCAATGCGAAATTCTCGTGACCACCTTGCTATTCCTGCAGTTAATCTCGTTTGCCTTATTTTCGTCTTACATAAGACACGCGCTCATTTTAGTGTTTTTCCTTACTTCTCTTAATGAAACAGTCTACACATTATCACAACACACGCAACTGTATCTAGTCACCCCCACTTCTATTCTTTTTTTTTTTTTCTGGCGAACGGGGCATGTTGCTAAATCTCTTCACTGCTGCGGCCTCACATTGAAACTGTCCGGCGGCCCATCGTCTCACGAACAGCCGACAGACAATGAGACCAACGACGCGTTCTGCGTCTGAGCGACGCAGACATTCACGAAGGACCATCAGACGGAAAAGGAGTTGAACGGCTTGAAAAGAACCTTATAAAACCGACAAGAGAAAAAAAATGAAAGAAAGAGCACAAAAAGGCTATGTCGCTGCCTCCGCGGCACGCTTGTTCAATGGCACACATATATACATGCGCGCACTATATGGAGGCCCACCCCGGCCGCTCTATTGAGACGCGAAAATGGCTCGTTAAAAAAACGCGAGCGAGGCATGGGAATGCGCGAGCACGGAATGAATGCAGATCCATTTCGGACGCACAAAGGAAGGGGACTATTAATGCGCTCGAAGGAGCACGACAGCGCGAACGACCACGCATTGCTTCGGACATTTTCCAGAATAAAGAGAGCGCGCGTTGAAATAAAAAGTTCGGGGTGGTTGGGGAACGAAGCAAGCGCAAAACGCTTTGCGGCCAAGGGAACGTAATATGCATACGTACGTGCTTATGCGTTTAGTTTATGTTGCGGCGACGCGAATCCCATGCAAATGGTTCCGGGGGAGAAAGAAAAAGAATCCAGCCCTTTTCCGCGTTTCTGAATGGGGTTAAGGAAACGACCGCTTCGCTTCGATGTCCTGGGGTCAATAATAAAGGATTCGTCGTTGATGTTGGAAATCGGAAGCTCTTTAAAAAATCTGCGTTCCTCGCAACTGAGCGACGGAAGTTTCTTTTCGAAATTATATTCGGATAAAACGAGATCATACCTACGACCAGATGCCGCGGTTCGAGCTATCACTTAATGATTTTTGGAAAAGGTAAAAGGAACTTACCAAAGGCACAGAGTGAAGGAAGTTGAGAGACATAAGGGCAGTTTGCACTTCAAGATAAAAAAAATATATATGGGTTTACTTCGACCATCTGGTGTTCTTTAACGTGCACTGACATCGCTCAGTATACACGTGCCTCTAGCATTTCGCATTCATCGTGATGCGACCGCCGCGGGCGGAATCAAGCCCGCGACCTTCGGGCACGCAGCCGAGTACCGAATCCACTGTACCACCGGAGCGGACTGCACTCCACGGTAAGTCCCGATCAGGTATCGTTATCCAAAGGAATAGCTATGTCATTAGTCGAAAGCGCACGCGACAACACTGTAGTCCCCCTTCCAACAGAAAGACCAACTGGTCTAGTAACGTTGAGAAAGACCCAGAGGCTTTATGCTCTAAAGTAGAGTGACATCAACGCTGTTGCCCGCTGAAGTCGCGCACGCACCTCAACGCAATTTTCGCAAGTTTCCCGAAATAAGCCGCATTAGTAATCGAAGGCTGAGCTGTGTCAGGCAAAGATTCACGAGCCGGCTGAGGATGTCTTCGAGTCAAGACTGGCCTAATATCCTCATCTAGAAGGGCATCATACGAAGGACGTAACGGGGGACAGGGCAGCCATCTTGCGCCTACAGAGCAGCGCCTGTGCTATGCAGTAGTCTTAAAACTGATTCGAGGTGATAAGTCGAGTTGCGCTAATTGGAAAGGCACGGGACATTTGGCCGGCGCCTGTCGAGGGCAACAAACGCATGGCAGCGCGAGCGACAGAACGCCAAATGGATTCCTTTGAGCCCCATCGGGCGCTTAGGACGGGAGTTCAATGAGCCGTCGCCGTGTCAGCGTCCAGCGGGCCGCCGGACGTACCATCGGTGACCGGACGCGCTATAACGGGTGTGCGAGTCGCTCTGAACGTTATTCGAGTACAATTCGCTTCCGCGACGCTTTCCGCCGAGAGCCTCCCCCCCCCTCCTCCACCCCATGCGTCATTCTCGCAATGTGGAGACGCGCACCGGTGCAGCTGCCGGTCCGGCTGTCGCCGTCGGAAACTTAATTAGACGGCCTCGACCTGGACGTCGCCGCCACTTGGGCCGAGCCTAATTAATTCGCTCTCAATGAGCGTCGCTACTCGGCCCCTTATAACCCTCAGAATTGTCGCCGCCGCCGCCATACTGCGGCGGAAAGACGTCAGAAGTGCAGCCCGGGCTAGATGTCCAGATTTCGATCCGCCGCGCAGAAAAAGTGAGCGACTCGCGAGAGTCAGGTTTTACCGGATTATCAGGTTATAGCTCCCAGACCCCTAGGTGACGTGGCATGATAGCTGACGTGACATGATAGCTGACGCGACATCATAGCTGAAGCGACATGATAGGTGACGGGACATGACAGGCTACGTGATACAGTGACGTGACATCATAGTTGACGTGATATGATAGGCGACGCGATCCCTAGGTGACGTTATAGACCTGTGTCCTGCCACAGACTACAGCTCGGAGAAAAAGTCGGCAGCAAGACACTGCGGTCAATCCAACAGATGGAGATAAATGGCACTGACCTGACGCGCAGAACGTGGGCGTGAGGGTATGCATTTATGGAGATAACTTTCAGAGTTAACGTCCATCAACCCTCGCACGCGCTTGAAATGGCGTGGCGTCGTAGTTGTAGTAGGTTTGATAAATTAAGTACAAGTTTTACTAACACATTCATTAACGAGACAGCTAGCAGCTAAAGTTAATGCTGAGTGTGATGCCCGCTGGCACTCTTTTTGATAATTTCAATCTAGTCAAGAAAGATAACGCATGACTGCATCCGGCGCTAAACCAAGACAGCGATATTTTTTGACAGACGCCGGAGAAGTCTGCATTCTCATACGTGCAGCATACCATATAGGTAGATGACCCATGAACGCATGAATACACATGAATACAGATGACCCATGAAGTTACATAAGCAGACAACACATGCTGAGAGAAGATAGAGAGATGATGCGAGATGAGCTACCGTGCACTGGCGAATAACTAGGGCGATATCGAAAGACAAAAGCACAACGATAAGAAAGCGACAAGTCTGATTGTGTGTCTGACGGGTGGCACAGTGTTGTACAGGGAGACTAAAAGTGCCACGGTGCACCATGAAAAACTGAGCGAGCATTCATGTTCGTCTTTTCCTTGCTCATCTGTCTCATTTTTCGTGCTGAGTTAAAAATAGACCCACGCCCGCTCACCCAGGTCTTAGTTTAAAGAAAAAAATTATCGACTATTTTGACACCTGGAGGCACTGGTTTGCTATTCTGGAGCAACGAAACATAAACGGAAAATAAAAACGGCAGTTTTAAATAAACGTACTATAAGGAATGTGATCGACAAAGAAACCGAAATAATAGACGAGAATAGGGAAAGGTATAGCAAGTAGGAAAAAAATTTACTTGTAATCACTAATGTGGCACAATCTGAAAATATCTGAAAAACACGTAATGGTGAATATACGAGAACGTATGAGTCTCGCTTTGAGCAGCATGAGTAGAATGCAAATTTCAGAGTGCGTCAACAGTCGCGACTATAGCCATCGCAAGGGACCACCTTATCAAGACCCACACTGAGGTTGAAGTGCTGAGGACAGATACACGACATCTTGCTCGCACTCCCCGCCATCACCTAGCCTCTCTACCAGCGGACCGACCACGCGCATCTTACTGCCAAACAGTGACCGCGCATGGTGAATCAATACCAACTTCCTTCACTCTTGCCGCAAGACCTCGGACTCATCCATGGTGCCTTACTCAACCAAATATCAACATTACAGTACCTGGCGTCCAGAAAAAAAAAACGAATTTGTCGTCACCGGCACTTAAACAGCTCACTTTACTTCTCTTGTACGAAAAGTACCAAGGCTCCATACACATCTACACTGACGGATCTGTGCTGCCGAACAGCTCAACCGGAGCAGTCGTGATACCAAGGTTGGTTACGACAATTAAACTCAAGACGTCTCACGCAACAACATTGACGGCAGCAGAACTGGCAGCCCTTCGTAAAGAGTTACAGTTCGTCAATGACCAGCCGATGCACAAGTGGACTATTTTCTGCGACTCGAAAGCGGCACTGCAGTCTGTCAGCTTTACGCCGCGGGCCGCACGAACAGCTGGTAGTAAATACAGCAGAGGTTATACACCACCTTAGTGAGAAAGGACATCAAATCACTTTTCAGTGGTAACCCAGTCACTGCGGAATCATCGGCAATGAACGGGCCGATCATGCTGCCCGCTCAGCCCACGCAGAAGACCATGAACTACTACTACCGCTTTCTAGGACCGACGTTGCATGGAAGCTCTGTTTGCATGCTCGCCAACGCACCACGTCACAATGGAATGAGCCACACTTCAAACATGCTCGATTGCACTCATTTCACCCTACCTTAAGTCTTCAAGTCCCGTCGACGCTTCGCCGAGCAGACGCGACCCTTTTGTGTAGGACGTGGTTGGGCGTTGCGTTTACCAACGCCTATGCTTTCCGCATTGGGATGGCCGACACCGCAGCCTGTGACCACTGTGGCAATGCAGAAACAATTGGACATATCTTTTGCGACTGCCCTCAGTACAGTGCACAGCGACTATCTCTTTGCAACGCGCTGAACAAGTTGGACGGCCGACCTTTGTCGGAGGAAAGAATTCTACACCATCGACGAGACGTAACGTCGCAGAAGGCCGAGCAAGCGTTACTGCGCTTCTTGCGATCAACCGGCCTTTCTGAACGACTGTAACCAGAACGCCCTTCCTGTGTGTGTTGTTTTTTTATCCTGCATGTGTGTATGTTCGTTTCTTTTTGTTTTTTTTCTCTCTCTCCCCTTTACACCCCCTTTCTTGCCCATATTTCCCCACCCCAGCACTGGGTAGCAAACCAGATGCTAATATCTGGTTAATTCCCGGCCTTCCCTTTTTCATCTC
>NC_051181.1:138321929-138342519 GCF_013339695.2 Rhipicephalus sanguineus | reverse complement strand
GAAATGAACGAATCTCACGGGTAAAGTGTGGTGTCTTTTAAAGAAACAAAAGCGGAAGGAGCTGCGAAGTGGGGTTCGACACCGCCTATACATATAGAACTATATATATATATATATATATATATATATATACATATATATATATAATATATATATATATATATATATATATATATATATATATATATATATTATATATATATATATTAATAAAGAGAGAGAGAGTGAAGGGTGAACGGGCCGCAGAACGTCGGGTTCATTTTTGAAATGACAAGATGATGAAGCTCAAGCTGTCTTTATGAATCGACAAGGGGGAGGACTCACGAAAGCACCGACAACGCCTTTCTTCTTCCTTTCTTTCTTTCTTTCTTTCTTTCTTTCTTTCTTTCTTTCTTTCTTTCTTTCTTTCTTTCTTTCTTTCTTTCTTTCTTGCTTGCTTTCTTTCTTTTCATTTCGTTTCATCCTTCAGTACCGCCGTACTACCTGTTGCACTTAATTTCGACGAGCCGTCAGAAGAGACGGTGGAAGCCGCTGGAAAGAACTCCCTCCTCCCTCCAAGGAAGGTTTTCTTCTAGGCGCGCGCGCACCAATTTAGAAACCAAAGGCGGCGGCGCGCTACAAAGCTGCGCCCCCCGTCATTTGTAACGAGCTCCGCGGAGAACATAGATAGAGGAAGGAGTACGCGGGCATAATAAAGAAGCCAACATGTTCTGTTAGGACAGTGAAGAGAAGACGAGGTAGGGGAAGGAGGCATAGACGAAGGGTTCGTATTACACGGGGCCCTCAAGATCATGCGGGCGTACTTAAAGAAAGATCACCGGCGAGTAGCGACGTGAAAAAAACTTAAAAAAAAAAAGATGTAGATTAGAAAATGAAACAAAATCGTTGCAGGTTGGTCTTTGCAGGAGCTGCGCGCGCGGAGAGCCGCCTATGCTCTGAGAATGAATAATTGCGTACAACGCGAGGTAGCATAAATGGATGGAGAGTACGAGGAAAGAAGAGGGACACCTTCTTGCGCTGAAACGATAGTTGGAAAGGCAGCTCGTAGCAAAAGTGAGCTTTCGCTTGGCGATGACGGTGTTGTAGGATCTCCCTTCGTGCGACTCCCCTGCCAGCGACGTTTCTATGTCGCCGTTCTGTTTCTATCTCGTTGGTTTGTGTGTGTGTGTGTGTGTGTTTTTTTTTGTCGATGGAGGCAGGAAAAAGAGAATTACAGGCGAAGTTGGGCGCTGGTTCGGAGGCAAGGTAGCGGGCTCCTCCTGGTTAATTATTCTCTCTGTGCTCTCATCGTCGAGAGGGGAGAGGGAAAAGGGAAGTGGCTTGGCTTGGCTCGGCTCGGCTCTGCAGTTGCTTGTAAGTGGAACCGCGTGTGACGTTCAGTCTGTGCGTGCGGGGCGGAAAGAAGTAAAAGTAGCGACGAGTTGAAAGGGATGGAACGCGAAATGAGGCGAGGAATTGAAAGTGGTGCGTAGAAAAAGAATTTATCAAAAAAACGAAGGCAGGAAATGTCGAGACGAAACGGATATAATTAAAAAATAAAGAAATACGGGAGAAAGAAAAGAAAAAAGACATGGCGGCGGGCCTTGGAAGCCAAAGTGAATTAATTAATCGTCGAAATGGCGGGCTCCCTGCTCATCTCGGGCTTTGCGCGGCTGGTCGCCGTGAAACGAGAGACAGGGAACAAGGAAAAAAAATACAGAAAAGAAATATGAATGTCGGTGTACGCCCCGCGCGCTTTGCTAAGCTTGGTTAGGTATGCACTACAGATACTGTTACTCCTGCCTGGAGCGCGTTTAAGGTGGTTTAAGAGGAGTCGATGAATTAAGGTCTTTTTAAAGTTTTCGCCCATCGCGTCTCATTCGACGTTAATAATTTTGTAGCTGCTCATTCTGTCTTTTGTTCCTTGAACTTAGCGCTTCGTGCGAGACTGCTTGCATGACTAAACGAATCTTGGACGCTTTGAAGGGTCCACAATTTTTTTTCCTCTTAGGCCACGAGCATAGGCGTGCGCACGGCGAAGGCGGCGCCAAGTCAGTCCCATGTCTTTACTTAGTTGGACTTGTCCTGTCATAGTTGCATGTTTAGGGTTACGGCGATGCAGGTTTTTGACGTTAATGGTGGCCGAGCACCCTCGATGTTGCATTCCAAGAACGGTTTACTTTCCGCCTTTACCCGCGTTAAGTCGAGGGTCAAACGCATAAGCAGCGTATCATTGCTTTACTTTTAAGTGTTGCACCCATTGCGAAGTTTCTTTTCTGTCGGTCTCGTCCAAGTGGTATAGGGGCGGGTAACGGTGCGGCGAAACTGCGGTGTGCACATGCGTGGTCGGTCTCACCTGTAAATGTAGTTCAATTCTGTGTTATCTCCCGGATCGGCCCACTAAGCTGCGGCAACCTGAAATCGCCGTACCTCCTCATAGTGGTTCAAAGTCTGTGCACATGTGTGACCATAAATCGCCCGATGACACAATGGATTATCGCTCGGGAATAAATATTGGAGTTACTTTCAGTAGTCTATAGAAGAAGAAGAAAAAACGCGGCGCTTCGCTACAGGAAGCGGAATGTGTGGAGATTCGAACCACCGTGGGCAGTGGCCTTTCGAATGTTTGCTACCTCCATCGGCAACGCGACGGAGGCCGCGTCCGCTCCTGATGCATACCGCATTAGACAGTTTTAGAATAGCGTACGCAGAGCTTTGCGTTGGCTTTTTGCGCAACTGCGCATGCGTCGTACGCTAACCGCTTGCGGGCTCCCGTTAAGTGACGGAAATAGCGGGCCGCTAACGCTAACTTGGCGTACACTATTCTAAAACTGCCTATTGTCACAAACAGTCACAAACAGTCACAAACAAAACTCTTCGTGAGAACTTGCGGTAGCGAGGAGACATTACGACTAGGGGTGTGCGAATATTCGAAAGTTTCGAATGTTCGTCGAATATTACAACCGAAATATTCGTATTCGATTCGAAAATCGGGTATTCGAAAAGTTTCGAATATTCGATAACTTCGAATATTTGAAAAATTCGAATATGCGATTCGATTATCATGCATAAAATAACTCGTCTTCCACATTTCTACTGCGTTCGTATCGCTAAAAACGTTGCCGAGAGGAGCGATTAATATCGTAAGTATACGGAGGCACGATATCTGCCTGCGACGAGCGCCCCAATACGTATGATTTATTGCTGGTGCATCTCCGACGTGCAGCGCTGTTGGAGATCATGTAACCGTACATTTTCAATATTATGCGGCCGTAACGTGCCGCACTACCACTCGTTCACTATGCGGGACCACTTCTGAAGAAAGACAGTGACCCACGGGACTGGTGGCGGACTGTAGGCACCTTCAGATACCCCAGTCTGGCCAAGCTTTGCCCCATGTAACTCCCTATACCAGCCACTTCTGTTCCAAGCGAGCGTGCCTTTTCAGTGGCGGGGGTTGTCTCTGTTAGAAGGAAGCGCCTGCTGCGTGATCATGTGGATCAACACATATTTCTTCATGATAACATCTAGTCATTACTTTCATTGTGCCGTGATATTTGCTTGTGTTGTGATGTGCATTGTACTAGCCTGGACATTGTGTTCTGGAGATAGCAGTGTATGTTGTGTTGCCAGTCAGGCTGTTAATGTTTTTTTTTCTTCAAATAGCTACATGTTAAATAAAATATTGTTACTGTGGAGGCATTTTTTCTTTGATATTCGATATTCGATTCGATATTGGAAGGTGGATATTCGTATTCGATTCGTATTCGAAAAATTGGATATTCGCACACCCCTAATTACGACGCATCTTCTGCGACTATCGTCGCTACTACGTGCAGAGACAATGACTAGCATTTGCTCTAGCTCGCCTTGGTCACAGACCGATGTCAGCAGCGAGAATTCTGTACTGAGATGTCATTACAGATTGAGGCGATGAAGACACTGTTGAAATTCATGAAAACAACATACTTACACAAGCGGTTATAGACCATTAGTGACGTGACTTTGAGGACTGTGACTTCGTGTTTGTGTCTGTACTGCTTCTCTCTCTTTTCCCGTATCTCTTTCTGTTTCTGTACGCCTCTTTCAAGCTCGCCCAACCCTTTTCCCGGTGCAGGGTAGCAAATCATTCTATTCTGGCTAACATACCTGCCTGTACTCTCTTTCCTCTTCGTGCCTTCGTAGGTTAGTGCTATAAGACGCGCATGAGAATTTTGCTCCTTGCATCTTTCGGAATGATGTGGCTCCTTCTGCATATGAATGAAGGAAACAGGGAGGATTGATCGAGGGCTCGTTTCTTCGTTAGATACAATCTGATGAAACCAACATTTAATGGAGCTAAGAAAGGTATGCAAGTAATATCCCTTACACCTTCCTTAGATTCATTATCTGTTAGTTTCATTAGGTTTGTATCTTCTCTATATATGAAGGTTCACGTAATGCGTATTTCTGACACGGTGCTCCTTGTAGCCACTTCCGTCTTTCGGTCTAGCTGCACGAAAGATGAAAGAATTAGCGGGCAACCGGGCTTCAGCCCATCTACAGCCGCCGTGAAATGCGGCCTTTTTGCCGGCGGCGGACGAGAGCCCCACCTGAGCTAGGAATGCGCCTACGTTGCACCTGAAGCCGCGGCGAAGCGCAATCGATGATTCCCCGCTCCGGCGCCGTCAACAGTCCCGTCGGCCTCCGCTTGTCGCCGCCACCGAGACTGTGACTCCCCGGGCGAGCGTCACGACCTGCGCGGAGAAGCCGCCCACCTTCGCGGCTTGCGAGCAACGCAGAGGGCGACTCGAACTCGTGTCTACACTTTGCCCATACTCGGATGTGGTTTATATTTGCGAGTGAGATGTGGTACTATCCATCAAATAGCATGCAACTGAACTCGAGGCTTTAAATCATGTTTTTTATATTTAAATAAAACATATTATTACATTATCTGGTGTTACGTCCCGAGGGGAGAGAAGAAAATTGCAGAAGGCTGGGAGGGGCAACCATAAAAGCGTATGGCTACCCTATACGCTCCGGTAGTGGGGAAGGGAAATACAAAGGTCAGAATGAAAGAGAAAAAGAGACTAAATGAATCGGTGAGTGAGTGAGTGAGTGAGTGAGTGAGTGAGTGAGTGAGTGAGTGAGTGAGTGAGTGAGTGAGTGAGTGAGTGAGTGAGTGAGTGAGTGAGTGAGTGAGTGAGTGAGTGAGTGAGTGAGTGAGTGAGTGAGTGAGTGAGTGAGTGAGTGAGTGAGTGAGTGAGTGAAAAACACCGAAAAAGCAGATAGGTTAATCAAGTTTAAAATGGCGGAGGAGAAGTGGTGGAAGTTTTACCTCCAGTGCGGCTTCGTACTGGGTTCGATACCGAGTGGCGCCGTACACCCACTGGTATTTCTAATTGGGAAAGAGCTGTGCCTTGGCCTGCCCGGGAAATAAGTGATGTGGGTACTCATCCAGAGAAGATGGCTTCCCCTGTCCGCTCTCTTCTGTGCTTCACTTCCCCATCCACCCGACGAGCTGCGCTGTACTCCCTTATGGTTTATTTTGTTGTATTTCTGTATTTTTGTATTTATGTTCGTCTGCCATGACCGCTACACGGAATTTCAAGAAAGCCTTCGCTGCATCCCACCTACTCTTCTGAGTATTGGTTACGCTGGTCTTTTTCGTAGAAACGTAATTACGGTAGTAAACAGTTCTTCTGATGTGACATTCGGACGATAGCAGCAAGAGTACTCAACACGAACAGATCGAGTGACACGGCTGAAAGTTCAAGCAGTGCATGCATTTCGAAGTACACGTTATGCGTGCAACTTGAAACGGCGCTACAGCCGAAGAAGGCATCCCGGAAGCGCACCTTGTTTCCCTCACTGGAGATATCGATCGCAACCTATGCCCTCTTTCCTCTGACTCGATCCCTCTTTTCTCGGAAAGTTTTCTCGCGGAGCTTCGGCGAACTCGTCGCGAGTTTTATTAATTTGTTCCCGCGTACGTTGCCTTCGCCGCAGGCTCTAGTGAGTTCTCGAGAAGTATACCTTCTTCAACGGTTGCATGCATTTCGCGATATTCCTATGCCAGATTCGGAGAAAACGTTGCCGCGAGTGCTTCACGGTGCGCAGAAGGACGATATGTGGTCAAGTTATATGTGCTCGTAAAGTCGAGAGCTTGGAAGAACCTTCCTAACGTCGCTGAAAAAAAATATGCGCGAAGTTTGCACTAAGTCGCGCAATGCTTGGCACAGCGAAGCACTGGCCCGTCGCCACTCGTACTCCCCGTCGACCTACACGTCTAGCTTCGAGATGCGCGGCTTCCTCCTCGGGAGTACGCAATTTCTTAGGACGCCCCATGACTGCCTTGGCACGATCGGGCGCAGCCAGGCTATGCACTGTAGAGCGAAAGTTGCGCGTGATGTCTTCGTCGGTGAGCGTGGCTTAGCTACTGCGCATGCGCGGCTTGGCCAGGTGGCGCGGTATCTTGTCGCTAGGCGAGACGATGCTTGCTTCCTCTTTCTTTCTATCTTTTTTTCTATCTCTACTCTTTTCTCTCTCTTTCGCTGTTCTCTCTGTCTCTGTTTCTTTTTCTTTCTGCATTTCTTTCTATTTCTCTCTTTCTGATTCTTTCTGTGCTACGGTTTACTCTCTCCCCTCCTCCGTTCCCTCCTCCTCACCACCACATCTCTCCTCCTCATGCTCACTTCCCTTTGCCACCCCCTTGCTACACTATACTATACAAGGCTATCCAGGCACGCTAGCAGCTATCTTCTCCTAGCTTGCCTGGATAGCCGAGAGGTTAGGACACTCGCCTTCAGGTCGAGGGTGCGCGGGCTCGAATCCCACCTCGTGAATTTCTTTTTCGCCAAGAATTTCTCTTTCTCTTCCTTTATATCTTTCTTTCTGTCTCTCTGTTTATTTTTCTTTCTCTCTGTCTGTACTCGTTCTCTAATCCATCAGGGTTATTACAGGTCACTCCGGAGCGGTGAGTAGTGGGATTTGACGAAATCCTGTGGCAGATACCCGCTCACGATGATGATAGTTTTTTGCGGAGCACAGACGTTTTTCTGCGAACTTTAACAGCTTCGCTGTTGAAAGAAGAAATATTCAGGATTTCCTTTTAAACTTACTGCAAAATATTCTTCAATTTTTCTTTTGACATGTGTGCTGTCGCTGAGCCACTTATGGAAAGGTGCGAATGCGCAGGCTCACTCACTGACTTAGTCATTAAATCAAACAAGTATTAAAGCGAAAGCCTTAGATGCCTCATCAAATGCGAAAATTGACCGTCGGCGTCCCGCGGCGTCGGTGCGAACACGAAGGATGCAAAAAATCATCATGTGATGGCATCATTATATGACGTAATCATGACGTACCAGATCGCTAAAATGTGTAACGTCTTTACGACGTAATCGTGACGTCATCACATGACATTGTCGCTTGGTCAGAGGTGGGTCGATCACGGAGGCAGTGCAAAACTAGGTAAGGTGCAGAAAGCTTTCGATGCCTCCTATCCTGGAGGTAATGCAAAACCGCGTTATGTGCGGAAAGCTTTCGGAGGGGGGAGGGGGTGGGGGAGGATCAATGCATCGAGTGAGAAGAAAAACAAGAAGGTGGCGTTCGCCATGGAGTCGTCTTACGCGTATGCAAACGGACACTGCGAGTTTTCTTTTTATTTAGTCTTTTGTGTATCCGAGCATTATAGCCATTAACTGACTTAGTAATGTTACCAGTCACTTGAGTGACCACTAAATGATTCATTCACCACTGGCGCACACCAATCATTTATCACCTAATCACTCATCCACATGATAGCGGGAAGGCCTGGTACTTCCACCCGTGGTAACATTGTTACAGCGGCCTACTGTTAGGGCCGCAGTTACAGCAATTGCGGCCGCGAGGTCGTAGTGGATACTGCGTTGTGCTGGTGACCACAAAGTCATGGGGCTCTATCCACGAATGCTATTGCGTTTTGTTGTAAGCAAGACGCGCTCGCGTGCTTAAACTTAGGCGCACGTTAAGCACAATGCCAGGGTTAAATAGGTGGTTATATCGGTATCCTCCGCTACGCCACGTGTACGCCCGATGCGCCTTTCCGCCGGCGACCATAGAGGCATACAAAACCCCCGAATTCAATTAGTAATTACTGTAGAAACGGTAACCATCGGGCACGAATACAAACCCTGCCAGCTTTCGCTCAATTCGATGCGGCTGTCGAAACTCCGCATGCGTACTATATGCCGTCATAGGAAAGAGAAGGAGAGTCGGCAAGAAGAATAATAAGCATCGGAGTAAGGGAGAGGGAAACCGTCGGACTCGCATGCATGCGTGCATGCACAACTTTTGCACGCTCGTGATGTCGGGGTTATCGGGGATTCGATTGTCTCCTCGAGTCATTTGCGAGCGAATGAAGGTGGGTGGGAGCAAGCGCGAGTCTTGTTTGCATTGCGACCTCCATATCGTCGATGGTGCAAACACGAAAAACTGCTGAATTAGGCATGATGGACAGGCGGCGCTCCTTCGCTTCGGGCTATATATATAGTTCAATACCGCGAGCCGTTATGATTGCGCTGCCAGTCTGTTAGAAAAGCGTAGACATATCTGTCATTTGCAGTCATGTGATGACCCGTCCGCGAAGCCTCATGACTTTATAAGACTCCATTTACGCAGGCTGACACTGTGGATTCAATATTTGGTGGTACGAAGCAAAAATTACTGCCATTATTTTTGCGCTGTCACTCTGTTAAAAAAGCGTAGACCTATCTGTCGTTTGCAGTCACGTGACCCGTCCGCCAAGCCTCATGACTTTATAAACTCAATTTTTAGTCTACGCAGGCTTACACTGTGGATTTGGTGGTACGAAGCAAAAATTGTTATCCAGCAACTGAAATCTGGGTGCATTTGTACGATTGCGTATTGGCGGATGTTAAGTATTTTCTTTGTGGGAATTCAGAGCTGTGTTTAGAAAATTTGCCGTGGTTCAACGCGGTTAGGCCAAGTTTGTCAAGCGATAGCTCGATTCTGCTTGTTTTGGGAAAGGACTAGACCATTTGTTGCAGATATTTCACTTCATACTCATTGTGAGCTTCACGGCTGGGCGGCCCTCGCTCTTGCTCCTTCTTCCTCCGCACCACGAAGGTCGCGGGATCGAATCCCGGTCGCGGCGGACGCATCTACGATGGAGGCGAAACTGTTTGAAGCCCGTGTACTTAGATTTAGTTGCACGTTAAGGAATCCCAGGTGGTCGAAATTTCCGAAGCCCTCAACTGCGGCGTCCCTCATAATCATATCGTGGTTTCGGGACGTGAAACCCCAGCGGTTATTAAAAGCTTTCCTCCGTGCCTGGTTCTTGAGAAGCGGCTGTGAGACAGCCGCTTTTGTGGCACCAACTACTGCATCTAATATTGAGCCACAAGGCAACACACAGATGCTACTCGGTGCCGTTGGCGCTTTCGCTGCGACCGCGCAGGGAACTTGGATGCCGCCAGCGCCTGTGGCGGTGACGGCACGAAAGATTTACCTTGAGCCGCTGTTCGTTTTCGCGAACGCTCCGCACTAGGGTTTCGCTGAAGTTCTTTGGTCGGCGTTGCGACGACAGGCGAGGGGCGTGTAACGAAGCACGTGATCAACGCGCTGATAAGCTGCAGAAGGAATGAAAACGGGACTGAGAGGATAGGCGGGGATGTTAACCAGTTTAGAATAACTAGTACGCTACCCCGCAAAGGGGACAGGGATTGGGCGGGGGGGGGGGGGAGCACATACACGTCACAGTCCGGCAGTCTTGTGTGGTATACGGCATCACTATCAGTCTACAGCCATTCGTGCAAATCTGTTGTCCTTAAAACTTTTAACCATGCCTTCGTTGCTTTTATTCTCGATACTTTTAAGGATGACATTCAAGGATAGTTGCTTGCGACATCGGTCTGTGGTCTAGGCGAGCGAGAGCGATTGCGAGTGATCGCTGCAGAAAACTCGGCGCTAACCGATCGGCGAGAACATTGCACCATCTCGCGGCATCGTGTAGACAATATCCTGCAGCACTGACGCAGCTCAGAGACGCTGATTGGCTGAGCTCCAAGGTCGGATTCACAGAACGAGGAACTTTCTGGGTTTATACCCGAATGAGTTGAGCTACGGCTCCAAATAAATGGTGAACGAGTCAGAGTTCTGCGTAGCACTCTACTATGGGAGAGCTGTAGGAACTGTCCATCGTTACAAGAGAAAGTTGCTTCACCGACGCCCTCCTTTGGAGTTGGTCGTGGTGGTAGTAAACATTCATTAAAATGTCATTTACAGAGAGGTTGTTCAGGAAACCAGCCACCTACAGTCAGCTCCTTTACAATACCAGGTGGAGGCCCTGGTCAGTGACCCCATTGGCCGTGGCCACTGTCCTGACACGCCGGACCATGGCTTGTTGGGCCGGAAGGTCCTGGCAGCCGAGCAGGGCCGCCTCCCAGTCCTCTCGGGTTGGGTTGGGGTTGGGGGTAATGAAGGATTGAGCTGCCATGCCCATGCCATCTGGTAGGTGTCAGCCACCTCTTCGCAGTACTGGCAGATGCCGGAAAAGGAAGAGTCAGAATGTTTGAGCGCTGCCGGGCGCAGTAGCGTATTAGTAAAAAGTGTAAGAATTCTCGTCCGCCTTCTTAAGCCCATTGCAGAATGCAAGAAAGCGGCGGTGGGAGTCCCGATAATGGGTTACTGTATTTTTAAAAGCGAAGAGAGTAGGGTCTTCTGGATTAGAGGGGTCATCGGTGGGCGAGGCAGAGGCCCGGAGAATGAGTGCGCGGGCGGTAGCGTGCGCTGCCTCATTGCCTGCGAGGCCCTGATGGCTGGGAGTCCAGATTAGTGAGCGGGGAGGGGGGTAACCTACCCACGGACAGGGTCGAAGAGTTTGCGTTTAGAAAAAAAGCCGGCAGATCCCACGCATTGTGGGAATCGATGTAATGCGAAGCAGCCAGCAAAGAGCTGCATACATCGTCTTGTATGTCATTGAGGAAAATGCGTGTCATGGTTTTCATGTTCACTCCTATTATTTATGTTTGTCACACAGTAACGTCGCGCAATACCAACTTTGGGGTCGATCAAGCTAGAGAAACGGCCGCCAGCGCCCCATGAGCGTGGCACGCAAGTCATGCAGTACATGACATACCTGTCATGACTTTCATGTTAACTCGTGTTATTTATGTTCCTCACACGGTCACGTCGCAAGATACCAATTTTGGTGTATATCAAGCTAGCGAAACGGCCGCCAGCACCCCATGAGCGTGGCACGTAAGTCATGCCGTACATGACATGCGTGTCATGATTTTCATGTTAACTCGTGTTTTTTATGTTCGTCACACAGTCACGTCGCGCAAAACCAATTCCCGGGTAGATCAAGCTAGCGAAACGGCCGCCAGCGCGCCATGATCGTGGCACATAACTCATGCTGTACATGATATGCGTGTCATTATTTTCATGTTAACTCGTGTCATTATGTTCGTCACATAGTCACGTCGCGCAATACCAATTTCGGGGTAGATCAAGCTAGCGAAACGGCCGCCAGCGCCCCATGAGCGTGGCACGTAAGTCATGCTGTACGTGACATGCGCGTCATGATTTTCATGTTAACTCGTCTTTTTGTGTTCGCCACACAGTCACGTCGTGCAATACCAATTTCGGGGTAGAGCAAGCTAGCGAAATGGCCACCAGCGCTCCATGAGCGTGGCACGTAAGTCATGCTGTACATGACATGCGTGTCATGATTTTCATCTTAACTCGTGTTATTTATGTTCGTTACACAGTCACGTCACAAGATACCAATTTTGGTGCATATAAATCCAGCAAAACCGCCGCCAGCGCCCCATGAGCGTGTCACGTAAGTCATGCTGCACATGACATGCGTGTCATGATTTTCATGTTTACTCATGTTATTTATGTTCGTTACACAGTCACGTCGCGCAATACGAATTTCGGGGTAGATCAAGCTAGCTAAGCCGCCGCCAGCGCCCCATGAGCGTGGCACGTAAGTCATGCTGTACATGACATGCGTGTCATGATTTTCATGTTAACTCGTGTTATTTATGTTCGTTACACAGTCACGTCACAAGATACCAATATTGGTTTATATAAATCTAGTGAAACCGCCGCCAGCGCCCCATGAGCGTGGCACGTAAGTCATGCTGTACATGACATGCGTGTCATGATTGTCATGTTAACTCGTGTTTTTATGTTCGTCACACAGTCACGTCGAGCAATACCAATTTCGGGGTAGATCAAGCTAGCGAAGCCGCCGCCAGCGCCCCATGAGCGTGGCACGTAAGTCATGCTGTGCATGACATGCGAGTCATGATTGTCATGTTAACTCGTGTTTTTATGTTCGTCACACAGTCACGTCACAAGATACCAATTTTGGTGTATATCAAGCTAGCGAAACTGCCACCAGCGCTCCATGAGCGTGGCACGTAAGTCATGCTGTACATGACATGCGTGTCATGATTTTCATGTTAACTCGAGTTTTTATGTTCGTTACACAGTCACGTCGCGCAATACGAATTTCGGGGTAGATCAAGCTAGCGAAGCCGCCGCCAGCGCCCCATGAGCGTGGCACGTAAGTCATGCTGTGCATGACATGCGAGTCATGAGTGTCATGTTAACTCGTGTTTTTATGTTCGTCACACAGTCACGTCACAAGATGCCAATTTTGGTGTATATCAAGCTAGCGAAACTACCACCAGCGCTCCATGAGCGCGGCATGTAAGTCATGCTGTACATGACATGCGTGTCATGATTTTCATGTTAACTCGAGTTTTTATGTTCGTCATACGGTCACGTCGCGCAATACCAATTTCGGGGTAGATCAAGCTAGCGAAACTGCCGCCAGCGCCCCATGAGCGTGCCACGTAAGTCATGCTGTACATGACATGCGTGTCATGATTTTCATGTTATGACTTGTCATTTATGTTCGTCATACAGTCATGTTACGCCATACCAATTTTGGTGCACATTCGATGAACCAAGCGACCAGGAGAGCACAAAGTCGTAGGCGGCTAGATAGATAGATAGATAGATAGATAGATAGATAGATAGATAGATAGATAGATAGATAGATAGATAGATAGATAGATAGATAGATAGATAGATAGATAGATAGATAGATACGCTCAAAGTCGCAGAAGTTCGCTAAGAAATGCTTCGCATTTAAAAGTTTATTGGCAGCTAGGCACGGACGTACGGCTGCGACATTGGAACCAAACTCAAGTGCCCGACATCTTCCAGATGCCATTTTACGCACCCTTCTGAAGTGTTGTAGCCACAATTGGTTGACTTCGTTAACATCTTATGTCTAGTTACTACTCCATTGGTTTTTGTCAATGTAGTAGTTTAAGAAAACTTCAATTGCTGCGTGTTACTTTTATCTGAGACTTGGAATGTTTTTGACCGAAATAAAATAAATCAATAATTCGTTTATGAATTTCGGCATACACCGCGGTGAGAATGTTTCAGGATACGAGCCATGCGTGTGGAGAACCAGCTCCTCGCGCACTTAGGCATAAGCGACTGACGCGCGAACTGATGGCGTCCCTCATAATCGTATCGTGGTTCTGGGACACTAAACCTCAAGAACTATGATTGTTGAAATCACTTTATGTCCGTGACGGAAGTGACGCCAGTAAACTTTTGCTGGAGTGCGGTTTAAAACACTTTCGTGGCCAAATAAAAATGAGAGCAGCTTGGGCTAAGTCGTGCAAGGCTGGGTCGCAGCAGAGCTGGTGGATGCCTAGCTGGTCCTGGCTTGGCTTGGCTAGGCTTTTACCCTCTCACCTCTCTCTTTCTTAACCCTTGCTATACTACACTATACTTTACTATACTATACTATACACGGCTATGCTTGCTTGTCTTTCTTTTCCTATATCTTTTGTGTCTGTTTCTTTCTATCTTTTTCTCTCTGTGTCTATTTCCTTCTCTGTATTTCTATCTTTTCTCCCCTTCTTCCCTTTCTTTCTGTCTTTCTCCCTCTGTAGTCGCTCTCGCCTTCTTTCTTTTTTCTCTCTTGCCTTTCCTTCTATTTTTCTCTTTCTCTTCCTTTCTATCTGTTCACTTCTCTCTCTCTGTACTCGTTCGCCCCTCCTCGTTTCCGTCCTCCTCACCCCTACATCTGTCCTCCTCACACTCACTTCCCTTTCCCACCCCCTATACAATACAAGGTTATGCTATGCTCTTCTAGCGTGCCTGGATAGCCGAGTGGTTACGACGCTCGCCTTCGGATCGAGGGGACGTGGGTTCGAATATCGCCTTGGCAAGAATATCTCTCTTCCTCTATCTTTGCGTCTCTCCCCTTCTCTCTCTCTTTCTCTCTCACTGTACTGAGTTATTGCATCCCGCGCGGGGACAAATCGGCGCACGTGTTCTGGGAGCGACGCAGAAGAGGAACACGATGAAAAAGAGGGTGAAGAGAGCGCATGCCGGTTCATGACGACGGTAGTTTTCTGTCTACGACACACGGCAGACCTCGAGGACAACAACTTTGCTGTAATATGTTAGCAACATCGCACGACAGTAAAAAGCAAAAAACTCACAGGGTCCCGTCTTCTTTTTCTTTTACGTCTATGTATTTAGAGTTACTGTATATGGTTCCTTTAGGAGCTACCTGCGCTAGCGTATACAGTAACTCCATACGTACTGAACTTCCCGCGCCCCCCTCCGAAAGCTTTGTGCAGCGAACGTGGTTTTGCGATGCCTCCATGATCGGAGACATTGTAAGCTTTCTGCACGTCACCTAGTTTTACTCTGCCTCCGGGATCGGCCCACCTCTGACACCTTTGAATGATGCCTCCGGGATCGGCCCACCTTTGAATGATGTCATGTGATGACGTCACAAGTTTTGGCGATCTGTGGCGTCACGATGACGTCATATGGGCATGTCATCATGTGATATCGATTTTTTTGCATCGCTAGTGTTGACGCCGCTGACCGGGATCGACGGCACGGGACCCCGGTCAATTATCGCGTTTGATGAGGCATCTAAGGCTTTCGCCTTAATAAGATGCGGCTACTTTCCCTAAGGGCAGCTGCTGTAGTGTGTGACGCATATAACAGTGTGTGGCAGAGACACGGCAGCACACATGTATTAATTACGTTTTACGTTGTTATAACGACAGATAGTCAACATTAGCCGATATAGGTCACGTTGGCCATAATTTGGCGAACGCTTACGGTGTTCGGAATACGCCAGTAAAGTAGGTTGTTGAATTAGCCTCATATGCATTTGCCTAAGGTGACTAAAAATGTTGCAATGGCTTAGCTCGGCTATGCCAGGATAACGTAGCGTTAGCAAAGGTTCAGCTAATTATTCTTAGCTTTCCTGATTGTCTAGGATTAGCTTGATTATCATGCTTACTGCTGCTCCAATGACACACACACGGTATACGTGTTATGTGGCACAGTCAGTCAGTCAAGAACTTTATTCATCGGTCCTGAGGAGTTTAGGCCGCCGGGGGATCCAGGGGGGACACCCTAGCAGCCGCTACCGTAGGCGACGCCCGAGTCGGGGCGGGAACGTGATGGCGTTCCGCCAGTTCTTGGGCCCTCTGGACTGCCTTGAGTTGTTGGTGGAGCTCGGAGCTCCTGAGTGCCTCTTCCCAGTCGGACTCACTGGTGAGAGGTCCCTGAGGTAACGCAGGACATTGCCATAGCATGTGCGAGAGTGAACAATAGAGTTCTCTGCAATCTGGGCATTGGGGAGTGATTTCTGTGTTATAATGGCTCAGTCGGCCCCGTGATAGGTACGATCTTGTTTGTAGCATTCGAAAGGCTACCGCTTGCGCACGTTCGAGCTTTGTGTGTGGTAATGGGTATTGGCATCTGTTGTTGCGGTAGTGAGAGGATTTCGTGGAAGGTTAGTAAGGGGTCGTTAAACTGTATGTCTGGGCCCAGCTCTTCGGTGGCTGATTGATCGTCGCGGCGGGTGAGCTCTCGCGCTCGGTCATGAGCCGTTTCGTTGAGGTTGGGTTGTTGGGAATGGACGTCTTTGCCCATGTGGGCAGGGAACCAAGAGAGGCAGTGCGAACCCGTGTGCTTTCGTGTTTGTAAGATGTGGGCTGCTTCACGCGCGATGTTGCCGGTTTCGTAAGCCCGAATGGCGGCGCGAGAGTCAGTGAAGACGCTAGTGTGCGAGGGGTCGGTCATCGCTAAAGCTATGTCGACCTGCTCGGCTATGGCGCTCGTTGCTAGCCTAACCGAAGCGGCTGAGCGTAGGGCTCCATCGCCATCTACTACTGCGAGTGCAAAGGTGGAGGAGTTGCCGTATTGCGCCGCATCGACGAATACGGTAGAGCCGCGATTCGCGGCGGTACGGTCGAGGATAGCGCGAGCGCGGGCCAGGCGTCTGCCTTTATTGTGGTGTGGGTGGACGTTTCGCGGGAATGGGGTTACCATGTAGGTTTCTCGGACATCTCTCGGGAGGGTTACTGCGCGTTCAAGGTAGGGGTGTGAGGACATGCCGGCTTCGTTTAGTAGTCGACGGCCTGCCTTGGAGGAGGAGAGGCGGACCACTTGGGCTGTGGTCTGGGCCTCGATCACTTCATCGATGTCGTTGTGCATACCTAGTTGGTCGAGACGTGAGGTACTCGTGTTTTGGGGTAGGCCGAGGACTTGTTTAATGCTTTTGCGCATGAGTGTGTTCAGCTTAGTCTTTTCCACTTTTGTCCAGTTGTGGGCAGAGGCGACGTATATTTATTTTGCCAGACAACTACTTCGGGATCCGATGAGTTAAGCTTTTCCGCTCGTCTGTGCCGTTGAGCAGCATGTGCGCTCTCCTTCTCCATGGCTATACGGCACTGGCAAACGCCAGTCAGATGCGCTATCAAGCGGCTCCAGCGCAGTGTCAGACGGCGACTGCACAGCGAAGGCGAATAGCTGCGCGCGCGCCGGCGCCAATACGTCTGCCAAGGCTACGACGACACTGCACTGGAAAGCGCAGACCGGCGGCAGCGAGTCGCGTGCGCCGGCGGCGGAGTACGCGGGAGCTGCCGGCTCCGGTGCGTGACATCACTGATCCTCGCGCATGCGCAGCACGGCTCTTGAGGATCCACGCGAAACTGGTTCGACTAGGCCAGTGTAGCTAACGCTACAAAAAGCAAGGCCATCTGCTTCGTCTCCTTTTTCTTCTCAGTCAGTTGTATTGATCATGGACCACCGAAACCTTTCCGCACCTAACGCGGTTTTGGACTGCCTCGGGGATCGTAGGGATTGCAAGTTTACTGCGCCTCGCTTGGGTTTTACAGGGCCTCCGGGATCGGCCCACATTTGACCAAGCGACTATATCATGAGATGACGTCATCATGTGACGGGAGGTTACATGACGTCACATTAATAGGCGATACGTGACGTCTTCATGACGTCACGCCTCATAATAATATAGTGGTTTTAGCCCGTGAAAACCTTGAACTTAATTTGGAAGCCTAAAAGGTAGACCGTTAAACGATGGGATATCATTTGATGACGTCATGTAGTGACGTCATGACGATTTTTTTCCATCGCTTGTGTTGACGCCGCCGACGGTCACTCTTCTCGTTTACGAGGCATCTAAGGCTTTCGCTAAAGGAACGAATGAAGAGAAAGCAATACCCGGAAACACTGCCGCTCCGGCGTCCCAAAGAAATACGTCATGGTGACGTCACGGACACCATCTTGAATAATTTGCTAGTTCGGCGGCCTTTTAAAAGGGGCCGTAACTGAAGGTTAAATTGGCGCTAGTGTTCATGGAGATTCAAAATTAAAGCAGCCAATGGCAGCCTGCCGCCGTGCCGGCAAAGCCGTGCACCCCGCGCCGGCCGCGGAGGCCGCGCGCGCGCCGCGACGCTAGTTTTGAATTCCTCGAAAGTTCCGTTGTAGATGGAGCGAGTGCTGAGAGTGGGCACCAGGCTGGTCGTGCAGGGAGGCTATGCTTGGCGGACACCTGCAAGTCTTCCGTTGTGGTTAGCGGGTCATTGTTCGCTCTTGAGACTTATCGGAGTGGTCGTTATGTCAGCCGTGCTCCGTCGCCGCCATACAGGAGCCCGTCCTAGTCGCCGGCCTTGACATGAAGTTTCGTGATGTTCCGTTACATGAAGCGAGCTTTGGCCGGCGTTTGGAGTTTTCGTGGTGTTTGCGTGTTGTGCGCTCTTGCCGCCGTGGTGGTTAACGGCACGCACCATTCGTGCATCATGGAACGGTGCACGGATACTTCAAGACCGGCCGAGTTCCGCAAGATTCTTCGAGGTTCCGAAAAACTAAAGGTGAGCATGCGGCTTGCGTTCGCAGCCACACATTTACGAATTGCAGTTGGACAACACAGTTATTGTTTTTTTAATTACGGCTGAATCGTGAAAAGCACGATGTTGCAGTTAATATCGCTGTTCCTAGAAGGAATGAAATTAAAGAACTTGAGACTCATAGTTTAACTTTTACGTCTATGACAGAACTGCGTGATGGAAGTGCGTTTTGCTTTTTTGCCTGTTTATCATTCGCCATCGTTTAAATACGCGTTCCTGAGACTCAATAGGCAGTTTTAGAATAGCGTACCAAAAGCTTTGCGTTGGCTTTTCGCGCAACTGTCATGCGTCGTACGCTAACCGCTTGCGGGCTCCCGTAGTGACGGAAATAGCGAGCCGCAAACGCTAAAATAGCGTACGCTATTCTAAAACTGCCTAATGTACCGCAGCTTGCACTGAGCCGAGACGACGAAACTACGTTTGCCTCATGCGACTGCGTAATTTGTATCGTTGGAATTAATAGTTTTCAATTGCTTTATTTCAGGACGGAAACGTTTTCGGAGTATTCGAGAAGGCAAGAACTGATGCGTTTGCCCAAGGAGGGGTTAACAGCTGTAGAATCATGCAGCGCTCTGCGAAGTCTCGATCCGCAACTGAAGTGGACCAGCTTTCTACCCTGCCCCCAGTGCTTCTTCTCGGTGCGTGAATATGCTATGTACTTACGGCTGAAGAAGTAGTTTGTGTGTTTATATATTGTCTCTGTTATTGCCTATGGAAAAACCGCTCTAAGGATTCATGCGTAGGCATGAGACATGTCCTATATGCAGAATTTTACTGTTTGTGTTTATCACAATGAAGTGCTCAGTGTACCCAACATGACGTCCTCCCTTCAGTGGCGTTATACTCAGCTAGGCATTGTATTCGCGGTGAAAGAACAGCTGCGTATAGGCTTATTTCACCTGGTCGTTGAGTAATACGCTTTTCTTCGAATGTCATGTGCTGCTGCATAAACTGACCATGGCCTGCATCCCGTTGCCACCAAGTAACTTTCAAGTAGTGTTCAAGTACCATATATTGTGTCTTGCTCTTTTTAGCGCAATGTACTACTTACTGTGCTAAATCTTATCTTTTTCATTTTGTTTATCTGGTGAAGGTGTCCAGCATTTCATGTATATTTGTGCAAAATCTGAGCAATATGTAAGTGGTTGTTTTGTGTTTCGTATCATTTCAACGGTTAATAAGTAAATCATTGCATTATTATTTCATATTTACATATCTTGCGCTTCGTTATGTTTTTGTCATGCACTGACATTTCTTTAAACTACGTGATTACCTCTCCTCAGAGGCTCCTCTGCACTTTGCTCGGTATTGCACCAAATGAAATCGTGTTTCTTATATGTGTGTACGTCAAAGGGCCTACACTTTCCAATGTGTTCGAGTTTTTAATTTCTAAATTTTACAATGAACTTTTGTGTTTAGTCATGCACACACTGTGAATTCTTCCGTTCTGTTCTTCTCCTGAACTTGCATCGTGCCCCATTACATGCAAATCTTGAGTTTCGGAAACAGAACAATAAAAAGAGGTAACAGAAATGTTGTAGGTGGATTCATCCTTTATGCTCTAGCACATGCTGGCTGCGGGCAAACGCGAATGCGCGGCCAAGCACAGCACGCGCGCGAGCGCACGCGAACAAAAAAAAGTCCCGGCGCGGGGCATAGGAGAGGAGAAAAAGCAAGCGTACAAAATAAAAAACGGTGCGCGGCATGGGAGAGGAGGAAAAGCAAGCGCACAAAAAAAAATAGAAAGAAAACGGCGCGCGGAGAGGGAGGAAGAGGGGGTGGAGGCGAGCGGCTGTTGTTACTGTTGCCCTGACGACGTAAGCAACGTAATCGCTACGTCATCGCCCTTTGAGCTTGGCGGCCTTCTGCAAGGGGCGTAACTCAATAGCGCTCTCGGCGCTGTCGGCGCTTGCGTCGGCGGAGCGTTTGAATTTCGCGTCCTATGGGAGGTATACGAAGAAACCGACCCTTGGAGAAAGTCTCACAGGTAGATGCTTCAGGAGACACGGGACATCCCCTCCTTCTCCTCGCCCTCTTCGCCTCTCCGCGCCGGTACAGAGCAGCCCTCGAGGCTCTCTGGCTTCCGTCTCGAACGGTGGCGTCGCGAAGATCGAGCCAAGCACTGCCGCGCAGGAACTCGGGCTCAGGAAGTTACTTCCTGCGCCCCTCTTCTGCGGCCACAAGAGCCGCGACGCGCCGGCTCTTACGTCCATAGTAAAGAGGTCGCTCTCTTCGCCACTTTCTTCTTTCTCTGCACCGCTTTTCGCTACGCCTTCACGCTTTTCGAGCCAAACGCGCGCAGTAGAGAGCCCACTTCTTCGGCTAATAGTCGTACACGCGCGCTC